>NC_136070.1:255286853-255521853 GCF_964261635.1 Lissotriton helveticus | reverse complement strand
TACCCTTTTACCAGAAGCGTCCAGCAATTTGGATTCTTTATCAGGGGGTGGCACTTCTCCAGCGGTTTGGGAGTTGGCATGCTTTCTAGCTTTGGAAACTACTAGAGAATCCAAAGGCAGCTATCCTTTAATGTAAGCAGGGTCTGCAGGGGCAGGTTTATACTTCTTTTCTATTGTAGGGTTAAGAATCCTGGCACGTACAGGATCTTTAAACACTTCTGGGGCATGTTTAATGACTCCCTTAATCATTGGCAATATTTGCACTGTCTTCTGGGACTGTTCAAATGTATCCAACAGAAAATTCTCCTCTGCTGCATCGGAGTGCATTGTGATGCCATGATAGATGGCAGCCCTATAAATTAACTGCCCAAAACCAATATTATCGTCTGGGGTAGATGGTTTTGAGGGGTATGTTTGTGGACTTGGGATGTCTGGTATATCTGTGGGTCAGTTGGATACGTGAAAGGGTCATCTGGGTCACCCCCCAACCCTCAGTCCTCATCATCATCCTCATCTGTGGGTGTATGAGGTGTAGAAGGTTCATTCTGAGGAGGTGTGATAGATTTAGGAAGAGGAGAAGGATTAGAAGGAAGTATAGGAGAAGAGGGATGCATAGGTGATGTGAGTCCTTTATAGGCACTGAAGGAGCAGGTCCTGTGTCTGACTTCCTTTTCCTATATGGCACAGTGGTGACATGTCCCGTTACTGGATCAATCTGAATCTTTTTCGGTTTAGGATCGACAAGATCTGTCTGAAAAAGTTCCTCTTCCTCAGGAACCGCTTTAGGCGCAGATTTTTTCGGTTCTGAGCGGGGTTGGTGTTGACTTTTATTGTATTTGGCTTTAGGAGGCGTGGTAGAGACTTAGGCGTAGGTTTTGGTTCCGAGGCTCTTGGTTTCGGAGCTGAAGCAGGATTTTTAGGCTTGGAAACGTTCGAAGCCGGTTTATCCACGGGCTTTGATGTTTTCGGGGCCGATTTATCTTTGAAGGTGGAAGGCGTCTGAACCGATTTCAGAGCCATGAGTTCTTTTGGTTTTGGTGCCGAAGGTGCCGGTGGGATTGGTACATGCTGTTTGCTCAGTCCCGAGCTACCGGAAGGCTTATCTTTTTTCTTCGGAGGCGGGGCTTCTGAAGTGTGTTTTTGGTCGTGACTGGGACCAGCAGGCGAAGTCTTGACCATTGCTTTTGGGTTTGTTGGCGGGATTGGCGTAGGGGCAGTAGTACTCACTCTTTGACCAGGAATGATGGGGTCGTCTGAGTCTTCTGCCTCTGACACAATTTGGAGTTCTTCGCAATCTTCTGGGACATCTGGGCCTTCGTCGAAGATGTCCACTGGTTCCCGGAGCTGATCTCTGCATGATGTGTCAACAAGCTATTCGATCTCGAATGGTCTTCGATCGAAAGGATGTGCAAGCTGGACTCGTCGTGTCAGGTGATAGGCACAGGTTGCAGACCTTGTGATGATCACTGCGGAAATTTTGCTCCACACTGGGAGCATTTCTTGAATGGCGTCTTTTCCATGAGCCATAGGCCTCAATGGGTAGGCCCAACAGCACGCGCCGATGACCGGAATCGAGCCGGCGAAGATGGCGGCGTGAGCTCTCACCTCCTCCCATGCCACAGCTTATAATTATCTTTTTTGGGCACATTTTCAAAGCGACGAAACTTCTACTGCCTAGAATAGGTGGCGGAACATAAGGTGCTCCCGCGGCTCCCATTTCCGAGAAGAAATACCTGCGATCCTGGTTTCCTCAAGCGGCAGCCGATGTGATCCTGATATCTATTGTATGCAAGGGCTTTGTCAAAGGGCGCCAATTAGCAGATCTTACTTCTGATTTAGTAGGCGCTATTGATATTGCCTCCACTTTTACACTCCCTCTGGATGTCTTAAACCTTGACGCAACCAAAGACTTTGACAGGGTAAATTGGGCATACCTGTCCTAGGTTATGAGGAAATTCTATCTTGGAGATACATTTTGTCGCTATTATAAACTGCTATACAAGGCTCCAACAGCTAGACTCCTAGTCAATGGGTCGTTAACAGACATATTTAAGATCACCAGGGGTACGAGACAGGGCTGCCCGCTCTCTCCGTTGCTCTTCAACCTGTACATAGAACCATTCGCACAGGTACTCAAGGAAGACCATAACATCTCTTCTTTTAAATTTGGAGAGTGGGAGATGGGGTGGCCCTGTATGCGGATGACATCCTTATCCTAACAGCTTACCTGGATTCAGCGTTTTCCACAGTTATTAAACGGGCAGAGGAATTCGGACAAGTTTCAGGCTATGAAATGCCAGTAAAACAGACATCATGGAATGTAAGAGAAACACAACTCCAAATTGGGTCTACCATGCGATACCTGGGCATTAGAATTATACAGGAGGTTGATAAAATACCAGAATACAATCTCGATTGAGTCTTCAAAGACTGTCAGAAGTTGATGAAAGTGTGGGCTCACCTACCTTTATCCCTCTTTGCTAGGATTAATTTAGTGAAAATGACAATCTTGCCTAAATTTACATTTCTGTTCAATTACATCCCACTGTCTTTTGATACGCACCAGATAGAGAAATGCCGACAAGAGATAAATTCCTTCATTCGGAAGTATAGAGCAACCAGGTTGGTATGGAAGAAGCTTAGGCGGAAGAGAGATAAAGGAGGATTGGCGTTGACCGATTTGCAGTATTATGCCTGGGCATTTCAGCTCTCACACTCTAGAATGTTGTTGAAAATGCCCACTAGTACAGCAGGAGGTGATATGTTTTGGGCTATGTTGAGGGGGGCAGGGCTACCGGAGGAAGGTTTTATGTTTAAGTTTGGTGATCAGAAGTTCTTTAAAAAAGTCAAATTAAAGGTCCTTTACTCTATGGTAAAAAAGCTGGACCACAATACGAAGAAAAGTGGGGCTCAGCTATTTCTCTAAATTAGCACCATTGTGGGACTCCCCAGGTACACCTGCATGCTTTCAGGATAGCCTGATTAAACCAGTGAGGGACTCTGGGATCACAATGTGGGGAGATTTGATGAAGGGTTGATCTCTACTCCCCTGGGAAGATCTACAAGAGAGAGTGGGGTCTGGCCTTTCCAGATTTAAGTACAACCAGATGAAAAGCTGGGCCCAGGTCCAGGCTAGTCATAATACACCTTTTAGGAAGGCCAGTCAATTGGAAGAACAGTTAGTGGTTAGACCGGCGGGAAAAAAGGAGGTTACACTGTGGCATTGAGCAATTGAGGAGGAAATGGATGGCCCCTTCAAACTACCCGATGAGTTTTGGGGAGAGCATATGGATACTCAGCTTGATTCAGTTTGGGTGGACTCTTTTAGTATCCTGCATAGAATAGTTAAACCCGTTTGGTTGAAGCGAAATCAACTGTTCACGGCTCATAAAGCGTACTTTTCCCCACTCAGGCTATCGAAATTCCAGATAGGGAAAGTTTGTAACAAATGCAGTTTGCCTGAAGCATCAGATGTCCACATGTTCAAGGACTGTCCTCTCATTCGACCCTTCTGGGACAATGTGAAGACTCTTGAGTCCATCTTGAAAGTTTCATTTGATATCAGTCTGTCTCTAATCATCTTCGGTCTCAATGACCACATTATGGGCCCGCCAGATCTCTACTTTTCTATGCCATTTTAATGGCTAGGAGACAAATATGCAAGCATTGGGTGGATCCAGTAGCACCATCTCATTCAGAATGGCTGTCCTCACTGTATGAAGTATCCAAGATGGACATGGCAAGATCTTGCAGGAAGAATAAGATCGCCTTTGGGACTTACTGATACAGTGGAGATAGAAAGCCCGTTTTTTTTTTTTGTTTGTTTCTCCCGTGTCCTATGATTATGCCTCTTTTGGTTACTCCTTGGACCACTGATTGGGTTTCTCAGGTCACCGAAAAGGTCATGTAGGTCTGCAAAGACCGAGGTGGAGTAAAAAACCTTATCCTCACCCCTTGACATTCCTCCCGCCTATGGAGCATACCCTGTTCTGACTAAACAAAATATCAAGGACTTCTGAATTTGTTCAGTTGGGCCACGAAAGGCGGTGGATCTCGTTTCAAGAGGGTTAGAGGCAAATGAGGACACAAAAAAAAAAAAGACCAAATGTATGCAAACCTCTCCGTTACCAACATGTTGAGCAAATCCTGGCCTTAATGCGCAAGAACAATCGTATTCTTTGGAAAACCAACAAGATCTTTATCTCCCAGGACTACAGTAAAGAGACAGTTTGGGTTTGCGGGCGAGGCAAGATTCCGTGTGACGATTCAAGGAACACCCCAAGTCTTTGACCCTCTGCAATTGAAAGGAAAATGCTACTTACCAGTATGCATCTGTGCTTGGCATGTAGAGCTGCAGAGTTGCACACTATGCATAGATCGCCACCTAGTGTTGGGCCCGGATGTTTGCTGTTTGTTTTTGTCCTGAAAAGTTCTTTGGAAGTCACGAGATAGGTGACTTCTCCTTAGGACCACATTGCGCAAGGGCATCGGCTCCATCCTTAGATTGTTTTTCGCCATTAGGGAAATGATGGAGCTTTGCAAGAAAAAGGATGTCCATGTAGCATTTTCCGTTTGAGGCATATGAGCTGCAGATTACACACTATGCATATATTATATAGCAGTACCCACTCTTAGCGGCGACCACCCCTATCTGTTGCAGTAGTTTGAAATAGTGTTTTGAGAACAGCCTGGCCCACAGCTTGTTGTTTTGTTTGCACATCTACACAATAGTGTTTAGTTAATGTGTGCGGTGTAGACCATGTAGTTGCTCTGCAGATGTCATCTAGGGGAATGTTCCCTAAAAATGCCACTGAAGCCCCTATTTTCCTTGTAGATTCTGGTTTAGGAGGAACAGATAACGTACGTTTAGTTTTATGGTAACAAATCTGTATGTATTTGACAACCCATCTAGCTAACTCCGATTTTGAAATGGAGTTGCCTTTGTGAGGTTGTGAGAAAGACACAGAGTTGCTTGGTCTTACGAAAAGGTTGTGTTCTCTCAATGTAGTATAGCAATGCTCTTTTGACATCTAGGGTATGAAAAGCTTTTTCTGCTACTGTTTGTGGCAGCGAGAAGAAAACTGGCAGTTCCACAGATTGATTGAGGTGGAAGGGAGATATGACTTTGGGAAGAAATTTTGGATTGGTACAGAGAACAACCTTATTGTGATGCATTTGCAAGAAGGGTTCTTGAATGGTTAGAGCTTGTAATTCACTAACTCTTCATAATGAAGTAATAGCCACTAGGAACGCAACCTTCCATGTTAAGAAGGAAAATGCTACTTACCAGTATGCATCTGTTCTTGGCATGTAGGGCTGCTGACATTCATATCTTTACATAGATCGCCACCTAGTGTTGGGTCCGGATGATTGCACTTTGTTGTCCTGGAAGAGTCTTCGAAGTATCACAAGATAGGTGGCTCCTCCCTCGGACTACAGTGGGCATGGGCATGCTCTCCATCCTTAGATTGTTTTTCGCCATTGTGGCAGAGATGGAGTATAGTACAGTAAGAGATGTCCATGCAAAGAGTGAATGCTGCAGCTGCGACAGGCACCGGGGAGGTGGGTGGGCGATATGAATGTCAGCAGCCCTACATGCCAAGAACAGATGCATACTGGTAAGTAGCATATTCCGTTCGAGGCATGTGGGCTGCTGAATTCATATTTGTGCATAGAATGTATAGCAGTATCTCCCTTAGCGGTGGCTATCTGTGTCAGCTTCAGCAGTCTGGAAAAGAGTTTTGAGAACAGCCTGTCCTACAGCAGCTTGCTGTTTGGAATGAACATCTACACAATAGTGTTTTGTAAATGTATGTGTGGTTGACCATGTGGCTGCTCTACAAATTTCGTGTAAAGGAATATTACCCAGGAAAGCCATGGATGCCCCTAGCTTGCGTGTGGAATGCGCCCTAGGGGGAACTGTTAAGGTGCATTTTGCCTTTAAATAACATATTTGGATGCACTTAACTATCCATCTGGCTATACCTGATTTTGAAATAGGGTTACCCTTGTGTTGTGGTGAGTAGGCAACAAACAATTGTTTTGTTTTCCGAAATGTCTTAGTCCTGTCTATGTAATATAGCAGAGCTCTTTTGACATCTAGGGTATGTAAGGCCCTCTCGGCTACTGTCTGTGGGTTCTGAAAGAACACTGGCAGTTCTATAGTTTGATTTATATGGAAATGGGATACCACCTATGGCATGAATTTAGGGTTTGTTCTAAGAACTACTCTATTTGTATGTACTTGAATGAATGGCTCTTGAATAGTTAGGGCTTGCAGCTCACTAACTCTTCGAAGCAAAGTAATGGCAATAAGGAAAGCCACTTTCCAAGTAAGAAATTGTAGTTCTCATGAGTGCAGTGGTTCAAAAGGTAGTCCCATTAGTCTGGTCAAGACAACGTTTAGATTCCAGACTGGTGAAGGAGGGTGTCTTGGAGGAATTACGCATTTAAGTCCTTCCATAAACGCTTTAATTGCTGGCACCCTAAATAGTGAAAGGTGTTGCCTGTTTTGCAGATATGCTGCTAACGCAGCTAGGTGTATTCTGATGGATGAAAAGGCTAAATTGCACCGATGTAGGTGCAATAGGTAGCAAATGATGTTTTAAGTGGAAGCATCGAGTGGGTTAATGTCATTGTTATTACAGTAAATGAGGAAACGTTTCCACTTTGCCGCATAGCATGCTCTGGTAGTGGGTTTCCTTGCCTCTTTGATAATATTCATGCAATCTGGACGCAAGTTGAGGTATCCAATCTAGGATTTCAGGAGCCAGATCGCTAGGTTCAGCTGTTGCGGATCTGGGTGTTGGATTTCTCCATGGTTCTGAGTTAGAAGACTGGGTGTGAGTCGCAGTCTTTGATGAGGCACCACTGACAGTTCTAGGAACGTTGTGTACTATGGTTGCCTCGCCCACGTGGGAGCAACTAGGATTAGCGTCAGAGAATGTTGGCGCATTTTGCGTGCTACCAGCGGTATTAGTGGAGCTGGGGGAAAAGCGTACGCAAATTTGCCTGACCAGTTCATCCATATCGCATTGCCTTGCGACTACGGTTGTGGGAACCTGGCGGCAAAGTACTGGCATTTTGCGGTTTCGCTTGTGGCAAACAGATCTATTTCCGGGTGTCCCACTTCCGGAAGAATGGTTGGAGCACTTTGGGGTGAATTTCCCATTCGTGCATTTGTTGGCTGTGCCTGCTTAGCAGGTCGGCTACTTGGTTGTCCTTGCCTGGGAGGGGTTCTGCCATGAGAAAAATGTTCCTCCGAATGGCCCATTTCCACATTGCTTGAGCTAGGTGAGACAGCTGTGGTGAGTGTGTTCCTCCCTGTTTTTGAATGTAATACATAGCTGTCATGTTGTCCGTCCGGATCAACACAGCTTTGTTGCGAAAGTGTGTCGTGAAAGCTTTTAGGGCTAAAAAGATGGCCATTAACTCCAGAAGGTTGATATGCATTTTCTTTTGCTGTACAGTCCAGAGTCCCTGTACTGTGTAGTGTAGGACATGGGCTCCCCATCCTACTAGGGATGCGTCCGCTGTCAACACTATTTGTGGGACAGGCTCTTGGAACAGTCCCTTGCAAAGGTTTTGTGGATTCCACCAATGCAGAGAGTTGTATGCCCGACTGGTCACCAACATAGGTCTTTTAATTGCCCATGAGCCTGGTTCCACTGCCTTGCTAGGCATTCTTGTAGCGGACGCATATGTATTCTTGCGTGAGGGACTATGAATATGCATGAGGCCATCATGCGTATTAGCTGCATAAACACTCGGGCTGGTAGTGAGTGTTGGGGTCTGAACTTTTGTATGAGCGTCTGCATTCCCTGGACCCGTGCTGTGTTGGGATATGCTTTTGCTGCCAGTGTATCTATTGTTGCTCCCAGGTACTGTTGGACATGGGAGGGTTGTAGATGTGACTTTGGGTAGTTTAGTGAGAATCCTAAACCGTGCAGTAGGTGTATGGTCTTTGACATGTGGTCGGCACATTGCTGGGCTGTTGGCGCGTTTATTAGCCAGTCATCCAGGTAAGGGTACACATGGATGTGTTGCCTTCTGAGATGTGCCGCCACTGTAGCTAGACATTTGGTGAACACCCTTGGAGCTGTTGTCACCCCGAATGGTAGGACCTTCAACTGGTAATGGTGAACCTCAAATACTTTCTGTGAGCAGGGTGTATTGGTATATGAAAGTATGCATCCTTGAGGTCTAAGGTTGCTTAAGGTTGCTAGGAAGTTTCCCATGCGAAGCAATGGTAAGACTTGCTGGAGAGTGAGCATGTGAAAATGCTCTGACAGAATGTACAGGTTGAGGGGCCTGAGGTCCAATATTGGTCTGAGAGACCAGTCCTTCTTTGGAATTAGTAAGTATAGGGAGTATACTCCTGTTCCCTGATGTTGCAGAGGGACTGGTTCTATGGCCCCCTTTTGCAGCATACTGATGACCTCTTGCTGAAGTAGCGTTATATGTTCTTGTGACATAGGACGTGCACGGGTGGTATGTTGGGTGGAGTTGAGGTGAGCTCTAGGCAATAGCCATGTTGGATAATTTGCCTGACCCACTTGTCTGTGGTGATATTTAACCAGACTGGCAGAAATTGTTGTATTCTTCCCCCGACTGGTGTTATGTGGTCTGGGGGTAGTGCCAAGAAGTCACTGCTTGGTGTTAGTGGAGGATCTATTTGCATTGCCTCCACGACCTCTTCCCTTGGTATTGTTTCCTCTATAACCACCCCTACTGGTGTTCTTGTTATATGTGGATTGTGTGTTACTTTTGTAGTTGGAGGATTGCTGTGATGTTCCTCGTGCTCCTCCTCTATAATTGGAGCGACGAAAGGAGCCCTGGTGTTGTTGGGACTGAAGAGCTCCCATGGACTTTGCAGTTTCTGCATCCTACTTCATTTTTTCCAGAATTGAATCAACTGCTGGACCAAATAAAAAGTCTGGGTTGATTGGCTGATTAAGAATTGTAGACTGGACTTCATTCTTAAAGCCTGATATACTAAGCCATGCGTGGCGCCTTAGCTGCACGCTTGTATTGATGGATCTGGCAGCTGTGTCTGCTGCGTCTAGGGCACATTTAATGGAAGCATTGGTGATGAGCTTTCCCTCTTGTATAAGTTCATCTGCCTGCTGTTTGTAGGGATCAGGTAAGTGTTGTAGAATTTCTTCTAAACTGTCATAGTGCGCCCGATCATATCTGGCTAGCAAGGCCTGTGTATTGGCTATTCTCCAGGAGTTTGCTGCCTGAGCCTCCACTCTCTTGTCTGATGCCTCAAAGATTTTAGACTCCTTGTCTGGAGGAGCGGCCTCTCCAGTAGTCTGAGTTTGCACGCTTACGTGCGTTGGATACCACTAAGGAATCTAGGGGTAGCTGCCCTTTGATGTATGTAGGATCTATAGGTGCAGCCCTGTATTTTTTCTCAATTCTAGGGTTTATGACCCGTGCTCTAGCAGTGTCCTTAAACATGTCACTTGCATGTTTTAATACTCCTTTTAGCATTGGTAGTGTCTTTACGTGCCTTTCAGATGTTGTCAGTGTATCAGAGGAAGTCTTCCTCAATAGCATCAGAGTGCAAATCTACATTGTGGTAGGTTGCTGCTCTATCTAGTAGTGAATTAAATGCTACTGTATCCTCTGTGGGTGATGGCTTAGTAGGGTATACTGCAGGGTCTGTAATGGGCAGAATCCCTTCAGTGTCTGGCTCACCTCCTCCACCCCATGGCTGTGTGTTTGGCTCTGTAAGTGGGTTTTGTGGATAACCAAAACCTACATCTGCGTCCTGATCTTTAGGGTTGTAGTCAGAGCGTGCAGGTGAGGTTGGGGCAAAAGGAGTAGTAGGCATAGCCGGAGTGATAGGTTCAAACAATATAGGAGAGGTAGCACAGTCTCTTTTCCTTTAGTGGGATTCTGGAAAGGTCTTCAGTTGGTAGAGGTCTTTTCTTTGTGGTATAAAAAGTCACTTTACCAGATTCTGGGTCAATGTACAGTTTTGACTGGTTTTCTGTGGATGGATCTGGGTGAATAAGTTCCTCTTCCACAGTCTTTGGTTTGGGTGCTGTAACCTTTGGTTTTTGTCTCTTCGGGTCGACGCTTTTTGTGGTTTCGACCGTTTTAGGTGGTTGGATCGGTTTAGGCTGTTTTTCAACGGGTTTTGTTGGTTGAACGTCCTTGGCTGGCTTCACAACCTGTTTCGGACCGGCCGGGTTTGTCGGTTTGACAGTGTCGTTATGTTGTTTTGGAGCCTGCTGTTTTGGCTCGACGCTCTTCTTCGCTTCGATGGGCTTCGGCTCGAACGATTTCCTTTCGTCCACCTTCGCTTTCGCTTCGACGGTAGTTTTGGGCGTGGGCCTTGTTCTGTCGACCGGTTTTTTCCCCTTGTCGATACCTGAGACTGATTTGCTCGATTCAACGTGCTTTTTGGGGGTCGATTCGACGTGCTTTTGTTTTTGTGTCGAATCAACGTGTTTTGGCTTCGAGGTTGACTCGACGGCCTTCGACTTAGAGCTCGACTCGACTGCTTTGGTCTTCGATGTCGATTCGACGTTCTTCGGTTTCGAAGGTTGTATCGGTACCGTGGCCTTCGGGGGACGCACTACGGCTTTGTGACCTTTGGTTCGACGTAATTCGGTCTGAAGACTGTATTGTCGATTAGTTTTGGTTTTGATGGAACCAATGTCGTGTGATATGTCTCAGAGGGCTCTCATGATATGTTCTTAGCCGGGCGGTATGGCGGGGCTGTAGAACGAGGATGTTGATCTCGGCTAAGGCCTGCTGGCGATGCCTCCACCTGAGTCTCTGATAGAGGTGTAGTGTCTATATGGGGCGGTGTACTCACGGTTCTCCCCTCGTCGTCATCGGAGTCGTCTTCAACTGCTACGATGTCTTGATCATAGTCCTCGAGATCGACGATTAATTCTCCCTCTTCGGGGTAATAATCGGAGTCGGGCTCCGAGTATTTTCTTTCGTCTTGATCCTAGTCTTCGGCGCTCGCTAGATCTTCTTCGTCATCGAAGATGTTATCGGGTTCTGGCGCCGACTGTTGCATTTCTTGCCTCGCCGTCCGCCTATTCCGAATAGTCTTTTTGGATCGGAACTGGGCACAGGCTAGGCAGCTATCTTCATTGTGAACTGGAGATAGGCATTTATTGCACACTGGATGCTTGTCTGTGTGCGGGAACTTCGAGTTGCACTGAGGGCAGTACTTAAATGGACTTTGTTCCATCGACGGTCGGTCCACGTGGTGTCGAGAAGGCCTCACGGCCCGATTCGACGACTGGACTGCAACAAAGTTCTAAAAGTGTATCGGCACAGAGCGCTGAACAATAGCGACGGATGCGAAGGCCTTTTGAAGAGTTTTTCTTGATTCCGAACTTGGAGAGTAGGAAAGTACATCCAAACCCAATGGTGGAGAAAAACAATCTAAGATGGAGAGGATGCCCATGCGCACTGTAGTCCGAGGGAGGAGCCACCTATCTCGTGATACTTCGAAGACTCTTCCAGGACAACAATGTGCAATCATCCGGACCCAACACTAGGCGGCGATCTATGCACAGATATGAATTCAGCAGCCCACATGCCTCGAACGGAAAATGCTACTTCCCATTATGCACCTCTCCTTGGCATGTAGAGCTGCAGAGTTGTACACTATGCATAGATCAGCATCAGGTGTTGGGTTCTGATGCTTGCACTTTGTTGTTGTTTTGGAAGAGTCTTTTGTAGTTACGAGATAGGTGAATCCTCCCTTGGACGGTAGTGCACATGGGCATCGACTCCATCCTCAGATTGTTTTTCGCCATGATGGGAAATTATGGAGTCAGTAAGAATTAAGAGATGTCCATGTGAATGTATCTAATTAAGATAACACTTGAACAGGTACAGGTTCTGTGGAGGCGGGAGGGCGTGTACAACTCTGCAGCTCTACATGCCAAGAACAGATGCATACTGGTAAGCAGCATTTTCCGTTTGAGGCATATGAGCTGCAGATTGTACACTATGCATAGACAGCAGTGTCTCTCCTAGCAGTGGTCACCTGTATCTGTTGCAGTAGTTTGAAAAAGTGTTTTAAGAACAGACTGGCCTATAGAAGCTTATTGCTTAGCCTGCACGTCAACACAATAGTGTTTGCTGAAGGTTTGTGGTGTAGACCATGTTGCTGCTTTACATATGTCATCTAGGGAATGATTCCTAAGAATGCCATGGAAGCCCCTATTTTGCGTGTTCAATGTGCCCGCCCTACGGGGAACGGTTAATGTGTGTTTAGCCTTTTGGTGGCGTATTTGAATGCATTTTACTATCCACCTAGCGATCCCAGCTTTGGAGATGGGGTTACCCTTATGAGGTGGGGAGAAGGCTACAAACAGTTGTTTTGTCTTTCGAAAGGGCTTAGACCTGTCAATGTAATAAAGTTGGGCTCTTTTGACATCAAGTGTGTGAAGAGCTCTTTCTGCCAGAGTCTGGGTTTTGGAAAAACACTGGTAACTCAACTGATTGGTTAAGATGAAAAGCAGAGATCACTTTGGGATGGAATTTAGGATTTGTTCTGAGAACCACTTTGTTACGATGTATTTGTAAGAATGGTTCTTGTATGGTTAAAGCCTGGATCTCACTTACCCTTCTGAGAGAAGTAATTGCGACAAGGAAAGCTACTTTCCATGTGAGAAATTGAAGTTCACATTTATGTAGTGGTTAAAATGGGGGACCCATGAGTCTTGTGAGAACAATCTTTAAATTCCACACCGGAGAGGGTAGAAGTCTGGGAGGAATTATTTTTTTAAGGCCTTCGATAAAGGCTTTAATTGCAGGTACTCTAAATAATGACAAGTGTTGTCTGTTTTGTAAATAAGTGCCGCTAGATGTAATCGTGTGGATGAATACGCTAGATTACATCTTTGTAAGTGTAGTAAATAGCAAAGGATGTCCTGGATTTAAGCATCCAGCGGATTGTTATTGCAGTAGATGACAAATCTTTTCCATTTAGCTTCACAGCACGCTCTAGTAGGTCGTCTGGCTTCCTTAATGATGTTCATACAGTCTGGCGGAAGGTTAAGATAACCGAACTCTAGGACTTCAGGAGCCAGATCGCTAGATTCAGTTGACCTGGATCGGAGTGCCTTATCTCTCCATGGTTCTGCTGCAGAGAGATGTGTGGGGCGGTCCACCAAAACCAGATCTGTAAGTTGTTCTGGAGCTTCATTCCACTGATGTGCTAGGCATTCCTGGAAGGGGCCCATTTGAAGTCTTGCATGAGGTACAATCAAGATGCAAGAGGCCATCATTCCTATGAGCTGCATGAATACCCTTGCTGGGAGAGAATGCTGTGGTTGAAATCTGCTGATTAGTGTTTGCATACTGGCTATTCTGGCTGGATTGGGATATGCCAGAGCTTTAGAGGTGTTTATTGTGTCCCCTAGATAAGGATGTATGTGATAGGGCTGAAGATTTGATATGTGGTAGTTTAGAATGAAACCCAAGTTGTGAAGCAGCTGAATGGTTTGATGAGTGTGAGGAACACACTGGGTGAGTGACTTGGCTTTTATTAGCCAGTCGTCGAGATATGGAAAGCCATGGATTTGTTGTTTTAAGTGTGCTGCTACTACTGCAAGGCACTTTGTGAACACTCTGGGTGCGGTGGTCACCCCAAATGGAAGGATTTTGAACTTATGGTGTTGTCTGTCCACTATGAATCTTAGATACTTCCTGTGAGCAGGGTGTATTGGTATGTGGAAGTAGGCGTGTGAGAAGTTGGCCTGATATATGGTGCTCACTAGTTCTAGTGATCACCTTGTATCAGTCCAAACAACCCTTATGGTGATTGGTTGTAAGTCAACCTTATAGACCAGCTATCCTAATGGTAGCATGGACAAAGCAGGCTTAGGCTAAACTCTTTTGCCATGTGAAGCCAGCTGTTTTACCACAATATAACCCCTTGAATGCCAGATGAAAGGACACCACACAGGTTGTTATGAAAATAAACAGTCTATTTATTAATAACACCTCTGAACTCTTTATGAGGTCAGAGGGCTAAGCACATGACAATCTCTTACAAAAAATACGACAAGTTGCACAAAATTACAATGGTGCCCTAGGGGCACGACAAACCATATACTAAGTAAGCGGAATGTGAGTCGATAGAAGGAAGGGAGCTGTCCAGTGGCTGTAGGATCGATGGGACCACGCTACACTAACACTATGTAAGTAATAGGAGGCCCACGGAACGCGTGTGCAGAGTGTGAACTCACACGCGAGATGCGTAACAACGTCTATGGACAGTACAGTTTAAGTAAAAGGTAAGTACGGACAATCCTGACTAGTTAGGACAACAACGACTGTGGAATTGGACACTAGGACAGTTAGACTACCCTTGAGCACCGAAATGCTCTCGTTACCTCACCCACGGGCGGGTGCATAGGTGCCAAAGTGTGTTGGGTTCTCGCGTTGAAGTTAATGGAGCCTGAAAGAAAAGATGCTGCAGGCGACCAGGAGGAAGATGTCCGGTGCGATCCAAGGGTGGATCGGTGAAGAAGAGGACCTGAAAGCAGAGGGGACAGTGTTCAAAGTCACTAACCAGTGACCGGTGTGGAACCAGGAAGGAACCAGGTGCTGTTGTCGCGATCAGGTGAAGAGTGGACGCTTGACTATGCAGCCCCGTGGACCACGAGTTGTCTTCGACGACCAGGATGGAGGCACGAGCTGTCCCACGCAGGCTCTCGCTGTCGGCGGTGTCGGATCGGGATTGGACTCAACAGGCCTTGGCAAAGGCAACCCACGCGGTAAAGGGAAAAGACGTCTGGTGCGGACTAGGAGAGTCCGGGGTGCCCCTCTTTTGGAAGGGAGCAAGGGCCAGTCTGGAGCAACCAGACCAGCAGCAAAGATTCAAAGGTTCATCGTCTAGGAGGCCACTAGCCAGCCTGCAAGTGACCAGACAACGCGTCGAGCAGCAAACAAGCAGAAGGGCCCCACGCAGATCTCGTGGAAGCTGGAGGGCTGATCTTCGGTGCAGGGGCTGCTCGGGGCTGGGGCTTCTCAATCCCCAAAGCACTTGGTCGAGTTTACCTCGGGAGTCGTGCTGGAAGCGAAGTGCAGGTTCGTTCAAGATGGCCGGTCCCACGTGTCTCGTCGCACCCACGGGTCTCAGCTTTGCTGTAGAGGTGAGTTGAGGTCAGAGAGGTCTGGGAATCCGGGTCTCGTCGGGCTCTGAAGTCTGGATCCTCGAGGGAAGACGACAAAGTGAAGCCGCTGGACGCTTGATGGTGCCTGCAGTTGCAGGGTGGACACTCCTTGTCCACAAGGGAGATTCTTCAGTCTTCTGTGGAGCAGAACGTCGAAGGCCAGAGTTTCTTCTTGTTGAATAGTTCAGGATAATCTAATCTGGAATGGGACCAGCTCCTACCTTTATTCTCCTAAAGGGGGCTGCACTACTGACTAGGTCCCTCCCCTGGGTGGGACCAGGAAGGGGGTGGCCACACCCCCTATCCTTTGTCCGGTTTCGCGCCAGAGCTGGGGCAGGGATGCCCCAGCAACTGGTTTGAACCGGTGTATGCACAGGACACCTTGTGTGCCCCAGGCATGTCTCATTCCTTTCAGGCCTCCCTACCTCAATACACAAAATCCTGTCTGGGGTGGTGCTAGCACCTCCCAAGGCAGGAAACCCTTTGTCCAAGCCCCCCTCGCTGGAAGGACTCCCAGCAGCAGGAGGTCAGACTTGTGTCTGTGGTGGCAGCATCCATTTTGTGATGCTGAGGCTCGAGTTAACTTTAACCGGGGTTCACAGTTACATACATGTCGTGTCCCTCTAGAAGGGTGGAATGCTACCCCCGTCGCCAGAATTGGCGAGGGGGTAGTATTCCAAATCGTGTGACACCTTACTCGACATGTTTTGATAATGGTATACCAGAGTTAGCATTTAACCGCGAGGTTGATAATGCACTTAAGAGTATATGGTATAGCGTTATCATGGAACAGCTATTAGGACTTGGTTCCGCAAGCTGCAAACGGGCTCAGCTCATGCCAGAGCACCATCTCACATAATTCCAAGCACTCTGCCTTCAGGATTGATAAGGCCTTCCATAGGAGTGACTGATAGGAATATATGTGTCCATTTTAGGGTTAGATATAGGTATACTATATCTATAGCAAAGGGTGATTACGCCACCTTGCCCCAGCTGTCATGCAGCCAGTTGTGTCAGTTTTAGATGGCCAGCCAGGGGTGGCATAATACATGCTTCAGCCCCTGGTAGGCCCTGGGTACACCTATGCCCTGGATACCTTAGGTATACTGTACAGGGACTGATAAGGTGGCCCAGTACGAATTGGTAAATGCACCTAAAGTACATGGTTGTCAATTTAGAGAGAGAACAGCTAGGCTGTGGGTCTGATTAGCAGGCCCACAGCCAGGGAAAGTCGTAAACCAGTGAAGCAAAAAGCAAAAATCTGGGGTGACCATAGGATTGCAGACCCCACTCTCCTACAGGAGGATGCCTCGACATCGAGCGTCGATAGCTGGACGACGACGGAGGATGCCTCGACGATGAGCGCCCTTGACTGGACTCCGATGGATGCCTCCACATCGAGCTCCGATGCCTCGACGTCGAGCGTCGATGGCTGGACGCCGACGGAGGATGCCTCGACGTCGAGCGTCGATGGCTGGACGCCGACGGAGGATGTCGCGACATCGAGCGCCGCTGGCTGGGCGAAGACGGAGGGTGCCTCGACGTAGAACGTCGATGACCAGACGCAGACGGAGGATGCCTCGGCGCCGAACGCCGATGACTGGGCGTCAACGGAGGAAGCTGCGACGTCATAGACTGGTTATGAGGCTTCGACAACAGCTGTCTCGACGTCTAGCTCCTATGCTCAAACGGAGACCTCTCTCTCGACGCTGCACGTCGCCTGGTTGATCGCAGCGGAGGTACCTTGACTCTAGACGCTGAAGTCTTCGTCGAAGGAAGGTGCCTCGTCGTCTGCGGAATCCTCGACGCCGAAAGAGAGCAAGTCGGGACTTCTCTCGACGTCGATCGCGTCCTTCTCTTTTTCTGTCTCTTAGGAGACCTACCTCTCTCAGAAAGACCATACAGTGCGCATGGGCATCTTGTCCATCCTCAGATTGTTTTTCGCAACTGTGGCAGAGATGGAGATAGTAAAGTAAGAGATGGCCATGCCAGAGATAATGCTGCAGCTGCGACAGGCACCGGGGAGGTGGGGGGGCGATATGAATGTCAGCAGCCCTACATGCCAAGAACAGATGCATACTGGTAAGTAGCATATTCCGTTCGAGGCATGTGGGCTGCTGAATTCGTATCTGTGCATAGACTGTATAGCAGTATCTCCTCTAGCGGTGGTTACCTGTGCCAGCTGCAGCAGTTTGAAAAAGAGTTTTGAGGACAGCCTGGAGTACAGCAGCTTGCTGTTTTGCTTGCACGTCTACACAGTAGTGTTTTGTGAAAGTGTGTATGGTGGTCCATGTGGCTGCCTTACAAATGTCTTCAAGAGGAATATTCCCTAGGAAAGCCATGGATGCCCCCATTTTTCTTGTAGAGTGTGCTCTTGGGGGGACGGTTAAAGTGCGTTTTGCCTTTTGATAACATATTTGAATGCATTTAACTATCCATCTGCCTATTCCGGACTTTGATATAGGATTTCCCTTGTGTTGTGGTGCAAAAGCAACAAATAGTTGCTTTGTCTTAAATGATTTAGTTCTGTCCACATAAAGTAGAGCTCTTTTTACATCTAATGTGTGTAGGGATCTCTCAGCTACTGACTGTGGATTTTGAAAGAATACTGGCAGTTCTATTGCTTGATTAATATGGAAATTGGATACGACCTTTGGCATGTACTTAGGGTTTGTTCTAAGAACCACCCTGTTGGCATGTACTTGCATGAAAGTTTCTTGGATTGTTAGTGCTTGTAATTCGCTTACTCTTCTGAGTGAGGTAATGGCAACCAAAAATGCTACCTTCCACGTTAAGAATTGTAGTTCGCATGAGTGTAGGGGTTCGAAAGGAGGTCCCATAAGTCTGGTAAGCATTATATTTAGATTCCAGACTGGGTAAGGGGGGTGCCTTGGAGGGATCACCCTTTTCAGACCCTCCATGAAGGCTTTGATTGCTGGTACTTTAAACAGTAAAAGGTGTTGCCTGTTTTGAAGGTATGCTGCTATAGCAGCGAGGTGTAGTCGTATGGAAGAGTATGCGAAGTTGCATCTTTGTAGATGCAGCAGGTAACATATAATGTGTTGTATGGAAGCGTCTAATGGGTTGATTTGGTTATTGTTGCAGTAAATAATAAATCTCTTCCATTTAGCTGCATAACACGCTTGTGTAGTTGGTCTTCTTGCCTTCCCTAATTATGTTCATGCAGTCTGGAGGCGAATTGAGGTAGCCAAACTCAGACTTCAGGATCCAGATCGCTAGGTTCCTCTGATTGGGATCTGGGTGTCTGATTTCTCCATGGTTCTGAGTTAGAAGATGGGGTGCGAGGCACAGTCTTTGATGGGGAACTACTGAAAGTTCTAGGAACGTTGTGTACCAAGGTTGTCTCGCCCATGTGGGAGCAACTAGGATTAGTGTGAGTGAGTGTTGCCGCAGTTTGCGCGCCAACAGCGGAATCAGCGTTGCTGGGGGAAAAGCGTACGCAAATCTGCCTGACCAGTTCATCCATATCGCATTGCCCTGTGACAACGGATGTGGGATCCTGGCGGCAAAGTACTGGCATTTGGACTTTTCTTTTGTGGCAAACAGGTCTCTCTCTGGGTGGCCCCACTGTTTGAAGTATGGCTGGAGAATCTCCCATTCGTGTAGTTGTTGGCTGTGCCTGCTGAGCAGGTCCTCTATCTGATTGTCCTTCCCTGGAAGATGTTCTGCTAGGAGAAAAATGTTTTTGGAAATCGCCCACTTCCATATGCTTTGTGCCAGGTGGGACAGCTGTGGAGAGTGCGTTCCTCCCTGTTTCTGGAAATAGTACATTGCGGTCATGTTGTCCGTCCGGAACAACACAGTCTTGCTGTACAAGTATTTCTGGAATGCTTTCAGGGCTAGGAATATTGCTAGAAACTCCATTTGGTTGATATGCAGTTTCTTTGTTTGGTTGTCCAGAAACCTTGTACTGTGTATTGAAGGAGATGGGCTCCCCAGCCTGTCAGTGATGCGTCCGCTGTTAGTACTAGTTGTGGAACCGGCTCTTGCAACAGTCGCCCCTTGGAAAGGTTTTGTGGCTTCCACCACTGCAGAGAGTTGGGAGCGCGACTGTCTACCAACACTAGGTCTTTTAGTTGTCCTCGAGCCTGGTTCCATTGCCGTGCTAGCCATTCTTGTAAGGGACGCATTTGAAGTATGGCATGGGGGACAATGAATATGCAGGAGGCCATCATGCCTATGAGCTGCATAAAGACTCGAGCTGGCAGAGAGTGTTGTGACAGAAATTTGCGAATAAGTATCTGCATGCTGGCTATCCTTGCTGAGTTTGGGTATGCCTTTACCACGGAGGGGTCTATAGTGGCTCCCAGATATTGTGTGTGGGATGGTTGCAGATGAGATTTTGGGTAGTTTATCGAAAACCCTAGGCTGTGTAGCAACTGAAGTGTTTGAGACATGTGTGTTGCACACTGTTGGTACGATTTTGCTTGTTTTAGCCAATCGTCTAGATAAGGGAACACATGGATGAGTTGCGTTCTGAGATGTGCTGCCACTGTCGCTAGGCATTTTGTAAACACTCTTGGAGCCGTGGTAACCCCGAAGGGCAAAACCTTGAATTGGTAGTGTTGACCTTCTATTGTGAACCTGAGATATTTTCTATGGGCTGGATGGATAGGTATGTGAAAATACGCATCCTTGAGGTCCAGTGTTGCTAGGAAGTCTCCTTGTTGTAGCAACGAGAGCACTTGATGTAGTGTGATCATATGGAAGTGCTCAGACAGTATGTATTGATTTAGGGGTCTGAGGTCCAATATTGGTCTGAGGGAACCGTCCTTCTTGGGAATAAGGAAGTATAGGGAGTATACTCCTGTCCCTTGCTGGTGGAAGGGGACTGGCTCTATGGCCCCCTTTTCCAGCATGCATTTCACCTCTTGTTGGAGCAGGGTGATGTGTTCTGTGGACATAGGACGGTGTCTGGGTGGCATGTTTGGTGGTGTAGAAGTGAGTTATAGGCAATAACCATACTGGATAATTTGTCTCACCCACCTGTCCGTGGTAATTGCGTGTCAGACAGGTAGGAACTGTTGGAGTCTGCCTTCGACTGGTGTTAGGTGGTCTGGAGGTAGCGTGATGAAGTCACTGTTTTGTGGCAGTGGAGGCTCTGGTGTTATTGCCTCCACGTCCTCTTCCCTTATTATTGTTGCCCCTATAACCTCCTCTGTTTGAGTTTTTGGTGAAGGAACCTTGTGTGTTGCTTTTGTATGAGGATGACGTCTGCAAGGTATTTCCTTGTGTAGTTGCCCTGTATGAGGAGTGTCGAAAGGAGCCTCTATGTTGCTGAAACTGTAATGCCCCCATTGATTTTGCGGTTTGTGTCTTTTTTCATTTTATCTAAAATGGTGTCGACAGCAGGCCCAAAAATGACTGGCTGGTTAAGAATGGTGGACTGCATCTCGGTCTTAAAGCCGGAAATGCGCAGCCATGCATGTCTGCGTAGTAAGACGCTAGTGTTAATCGACCTGGCTGCGGTGTCTGCTGCGTCAAGCGCACATTTGCTGGAGGCGTTTGTAATGAATTTTCCCTCCTGTATGAGGTCATCAGCTTGTGCTTTAAAAGGCTCAGGTAGGTGTTGCATTAGGCTTTCGAGCTGGTCATAATGTGCCCTGTCGTAACAAGCCAGTAGGGCTTGTGTATTAGCAATCCTCCATGAGTTGGAGGCTTGTGCTGCTACCCTTTTACCTGACGCCTCTAGCATCTTTGATTCCTTATCGGGGGGAGGTGCTTCCCCCGTTGTTTGGGAGTGTGCCCTTTTACGAGCATTAGCCACTACCAGTGAGTCTAATGGTAACTGCCCTCTGATGTAGGTAGGGTCTGTAGGGGCTGCTCTATACTTTTTCTCTATCCTGGGATTGATTACTCGTGCCCTGGCTGTATCCTTAAATATGTCAGGTGCGTGTTTTAGCACTCCCTTTAACATAGGAAGCGTTCTGACACTCTTTTCTGAAGTAGGGAAGGTGTCAAATAAGAAGTCTTCTTCGACAGGGTCATTATGCATGTCTATGTTGTGGTACTGCGCTGCCCTGTCTATGAGTTGGTTGAAGACAATGGTGTCACCAGTAGGTGACGGCTTAGTTGGATAAGAGGGAACATCAGGGATGGGATGGGTGTTGTAAGCGTCTGTTGGCTCCTCCCATGGTTCCTCTTGTGGTTGAGGATCTTGTGGAAAATCATAGTAAGGCTGTGGATCTTCCCCTGTGTTCCCCTCATTGTCCCCGTGGTGAGAAGGAGAGTAAGGAGAGTAAGGAGCAAAAGGTGTAGTAGGCATGATAGGCTGGAAAGGGATGAAGGGTCTAGAGGGAGAAGTCCCAAAGTCCTTCTTCTTCAATGAAATAGGGGAATGAGAGCCAGGGTCCAATGGCCTCTTCTTCCTGTGCAGGATTGTGACTTTACCAGTCGCTGGATTAATATATATTTTTGCTTTTTTGCTTGGTCGTCTGATGGATCTGGATGGAAGAGTTCTTCCTCTACAGTCCTTTCTTCGGCTCGTGCCTTTTTTTCAGGTCGACGGGTGATTTGGGGTCGACTGGATCTTTCGGTTCGACACGTTTCTTGTGCTCGACAGGCTTTTTTGGTTGACTGTCCTTTTCCGAGTCTATGGTTTTCTTTGGATCGACTGGTGTCTTCGGAGCACTTATTTTCAGGTTGATAGCCTTCTCCGGCCGTGCTACGGGCTTCTGTACGGCACCCTTATTGTCGGCCGGGTCGACGGTTTTCGGTACAGCGGGCTTGTTCGGGTCAGCGACCTTTTTTGGTTCGGCACCCTTTGGCTGTGTGTCTTTGTTGGGTTCGACTACCCTTTTGGGGTCAACGTTTTTTGGCTGAGCGGCCTTTTTCTGGTCGACGGCCTTCTTTGGCTCTGGAACCTTCTTAGGGATGATGGTACTTGGCCCTGGGGTCTCTGAAGGTTTTGGTTTCGATTTCGGAGCCGAGCCGGATGGCGAAACTTTTTTCTGATCTTGGCTAAGGCCTTTTGCCGATGCCTCGACCGGAGCCTTCGGTAACGGGGTAATTGGTGTCGGGGGCAGTGTACTCACGATTTGCCCCGGTGGGAACTCGTCATCGGAGTTCGAGTAGTCCTCTACGGTGACGATCTCTAGGTCCGAATCTGGAGCTTCCGGTAGTTCTTGGTCATCATCGAAGATGTTGTCCGGTTCCGGTGCTTGTCGCTGCAACTCTTGCCTAGCGGCCCGTCGGATCCGTATGGTTTTCTTCGACCGAAACTGGGCACAGGCTGGGCAGGTTTCTTCCATATGGTCTGGGGAAAGACACTTGTTGCATACTGAGTGTTTGTCAGTATGTGGTAACTTGGAGTGGCATTATGGGCACCTTTTGAACGGGCCTCTTTCCATCAACGGCAGGCTCACGTGGCGTCGAAAAGGCCCAACGGCCCGTGTCGACGACCGAGTCGAGATGGAAAGCTTGATCGAGTAGAGAGGTACCGAACGAGAACAATACCGTCGAGGTCAAAGGCCTTTTGGCCTTTTAGAAAAGTTTTGTTTCGATTCCGAAGTTGGAGTATAGGAGTAACATCCGAATTCAATGGCGGAAAAAAACAATCTGAGGATGGAGCAGATGCCCATGCGCACTGTAGTCCAGGGGAGGAGTCACCTTCCTCGTTATACTTCGAAGACTCTTCCAAGACAACAAAGTGCAATCATCCGGACTCAACATTAGGCGGCGATCTATGCACAGATATGAATTCAGCAGCCCACATGCCTCGAACATAACACATTTTGAATGGATGCATCTAGCGGATCAATTGAATTATTAGTACAATATATGACAAATCTTTTCCACTTTGCTGCATAACATGCTTTAGTGGTAGGACTTCTTGTTTCTTTAAGAATTGTCATACAATCTGGTGGTAGGTTTAGATAACTAAACTCTGACTTCAGGAGCCAAATAGCAAGGTTGAGGTCTTTGGGATTTGGATGTCTGACGTCTCCAAGGTTCTGAGAGAAAATTTGACGTTATGTGAATCTTCTGATGTGGGAACCACTGACCGTTTTAACAGTGTTGTGATCATGGCTGACAAGCCCAAGTGGGAGCTATGAGAATCAGTATGAGAAATGTCTGCCTGAGGTTCCGAACCAGAAATAGAAGGAAAGGGAGAGGAGGAAAAGGGCAAGCAAATATCCCAGACCAGTTTATAGATCGGGCATTGCCTTTGGATAGACTGAAAATCGCCTGCATGACACACAAGGCGGTACACCTAAACTCACCCGGCTACCTCGCTCAGAAACTGACAATCTCTGGGGGAATTAGAAACACAAGAGGCACAAACAATCTTCTGCTGAAACCTCGAAGATTCCGGAAGGAAAAAGCATACAAGCGCTCCTTCTCAGGATTGGCGCCTAGGATTTGGAACTCACTCCCTCCCGAAACCAGGCTTATCTCTTCCACTACACTCTTTAAAAAAAGAAGTAAAAGCTATCCTCATGGCTAAATACACTTGATCTATTATCTCGAACTCTGTTAACACCCTGCACCGATCTGTACTACATGCTTGACCCATTTACTTATTTGTATGAGTTGTCTTTTTACTCACGTGATGGGCTTTGCAGCCACCTATTTGTACTGTGTGATCTATTGACTTATTGTTTGACTATGTTCCCTCATGTACCCCTCTATGTAAAGCGCTCTGATATCTGTGAAGATCTTGTTCGCGCTATATAAAACTTTGAAAATAAATAAAATAAATAAATAGATGGTGTGGGAACCTGGAGGCGTTCTTTGGGCATGGGTGGGTACCATTTACCAGTGGCTGACCTGTGGGCAGTGATGCCAATTGGGTTTTGCATTCAATGTACAGTCTGACGTCACACAGGGGTCTTACCTGCCACCAAATGGTGGTCGACAGAGACCAAAACAAGAAAGAAAAAAGAAAAAAAACAGTCTATTCCAGGCCAACTACTAGTTGGCGGAGTAATGCACAGCATGTGAATCCAGAAAAGTATTCACGCTGCAAAACTGCTGCCCCACTGGCTAATAATTCTCCATCCTTCCCCCACAAACCCGAAGATTGCATAAAAGTGGACACCCTGGCACAGTCTTCAGATTGCTACTGAAATCAAAAGAAGACAGAAGGACTGCTCTGCTGCTCCCTGGACCAGAAAAGAGGCTGCACCAAAGACTGGACTGCAACTGTAACACAATAGGGATCCGCACAGAGGACTGTGCCTGTTGTCCCCACTCGTGGAATTAAACTCTACTTCTGCCAGGACAGATGTGACGCCAAGGACTAGTTGGCAAGGCCACTATTAATAATCAGGTTCACACAACCTAAGGAGGTCTACACCCTCCAGAGAGCAGCAGCCCAGGAATGCATGCCCGACTAACTGCAACCTGGGAAACAGCACGGCACAACCTAGGCTGCACCTTACACCTTAGAACACATGGCTCAAGTCAAAATGCACCCTGGGACACCTACCAGAAGGACTTACTTGCCATCAAGTAACCGCTGACAGTGCTGTAACTGGGAAGCCAGTGGCAACTGGACCTGCACTTGACCCCACTTATTGCTCAGAGGAGAGTCCCAAGGGTCAGAGACCACCCCTGGCGTCAAGGACACAGAGGGACATAGGAACACTCACTGTAGCTCTTCAGCATCCTGCATCAGAACGGCTTCTTTGCTAGACCATGATAGGGAATTAAAACATGAAGGAGCCCCAGACTCTTGGACTAACACCCCATTCCCAAGATGTCCACGTCCCTGTGAATGGCTCTCAACCCGTGGTGGTCATTCAGAAACTGAGCCACTTACAATTATGGCATTCTATTGAAAGAAAACTATAGAGATTTACTTACCTGTGAAAAACCATATCTACGCGTCTCAATATTTTTGGCGTCTATTTTAACATAAATATATATTTTATTTTTATAAAGTGGAACTTAATTTTGTGTGTGTCATGTTTCTCACTTATTTACTGCTTTGCTACTGCTCAATTCTTTTTCCTTTCTCTTTTGATTAAGTCTGACTGTGCCACAGCTACCGAGGATTGAGTTGAGGGTTTTATTAAAGAACAAAACTGGACCAGCTCGATATTGGCACATCATTCCATGGTGAGGACTCACAACCACACCACAAACCACTTTCCTTTAATCTGCCATAAAAGTACAGCGATTCCACAGATGGACAGAATAAACCAGCATGTGACCGTTGAAGTACCTGATGGAGAACAAACAGGAAAGGCAATTTTCAACAGGAAAAACTGATTAAATACTAATATAAATGGGGAGGTGCCCAGGCACCAATTGCCAAAGGTGGAAATGTGTGAGCTGACACAAAGAGGCAAGCGCCATAATTTAGGAGTTGTGTCCAAATACCAATTCTATACAGTGGTAGTAAACCAGTGAAACTTTCCCTCTTCCCACAGTCACATAAAGAACTCTGCTCTTTAGAATTTCAGTCAATGAGCGGGTCTTCTTGACCACCACAATTACATTCACCTCCAACTGCTTTCCCCATGTTTCAGAACAGTAATATGGAATTGTTTACTACAACTCACCACGACCATGGCCATAGTCCATCGTCTTCTGAATTGATGGCATTTTACATGGTGCAGATTTCTGTGACATGGAAGTATCTCCAAGTTTTTTCAATCCTCTCTCATCCCAAAGTCCAATAAAACTGTCCTCATCCCAGCGATCAACTTCAGACCCTGAAGAAACATTGGCAAGACCTAAGGGACCTGGGTTTAGGGCACCATCAGGGAATGGCTTTGAAGCAGAAAGTTGATTAGGAATAGGTACTTGTCCAAGTCTGTTTACAAGATCCTGACCAGGGATCCTTAGTGTTGCTGATGAGGACTGTAAGAATGGAGGGGCCTGGAAAAAAATATATCAAATCTATAATTTACAGCAGAAGAGTTTTGATGCAGAACTCAAGCATTCCCTTACACCTGGTGTGATAAAACATTGTTCATACAAAGCACATACTATTTATTAAAGTAATAGACCTTGAACAAAGTTGGAATGGACACAAAAGCAGAACTAGTGAAGTAACATTAACCAAAGAAGGATGAGTATTCTCTCTGAACCCATAAAATGCAGAATATGTTGCTGGCTGTGCGAGATTCAGTGAACATGTCTTAGAGTATACTTTTACGTAGGGAAAACATAAGATAAACTAAGAAGGATTATGTTACTTACCCTGTAAGCATCTGTTCCTGGCATGTAGAGCTGTAGATTCACATGTTTTTAATACACCTGCCCTCAGTTGTTGGGTCCGGATGTTTGCAAAATGTTTTTTCTTTGAAGAAGTCTTTAGAGTCACAAGGTAAAGCAACTCCTCTTGGTAATTGTGCACATGGGCCTCAACTCCATTGTTTTATCGCAAGAGGGTGAGAATGGAATAAGTGCAAGTAAAGAGATGTCCATGCATATAGAATATAAATGAGAAGAACAAAAGTTACTTACCTGTACACTGTGGTTCTCCAGTATTGGTGTCTTTCATAGATTCACATGCTTGAATATTCCCCGTCGAAGTGGGAGTCCCACGGTACATAACATAGCACTGTAGTAATAACATAAGCATGTATGCATTTAAGAAAGAAAAAAACAGAGTTTTTATAGATAGACAACTTGTCACTTCTATAACATATCACAGTCATTATGCTAAGTCCAAATTCAAGCTAATCAGGCATCAGCACCCTCTTAGAAGTTTCTCCCCAGAGGCTAAGGCCCTCAGATTTTCAAAGCACAAGAGTGACATGGAGCCAAGCAAAAGAAGAGAGCCTCTGAGGGGAGGAGGGTGGGTCGCATGTGAATCTATGTGAGACACCAATACTGGAGAACCACAGTTTACAGGTAAGTAACTTTTGTTCTTCTCCAGTATTGGGGTGTCTTTCATAGATTCACATGCTTGAACAAGAGTAGTGAGCAGTGGCATCAGAACCATACAAGGTACACAAGAATAAAAATGACAGCAATACCCAGTACGAAGAGACTAAAGGTATAAATAATACCAAAACAAAAAGTACCTTGTATACAGGAGGAGGGAAGCAACAGAGGCTCACCTTAAAGAGATTACGAAGGACTGCTTGTCCCACAGCTGTGTCAGCGTTGTCAGCAGCATCTAGACCAGAGGTCTTCAAACTGGAAGGCAGGCCCCCCTAGGGGGGCCTCAAGTGATCCCTGGGGGGGCGCCAGGCTCTGGCCAGAAGAAACATTATGCTTTGTTTTCAGCCTAAAAGCGCAGCAGTAACACAGTCTGTAATGGGCCATCATTAACATCCTTTGTAATTTAAATCCTGGCTGGGAGAAGGTGTCAAAAGGGAAGGGACTTCACATTTACTCCAAGACCCACACTACCATTTTGAATTTCCACACTGTGGATCCTTTGCACATTAGCAAAGGCCTGTCTCACGAGAATAGTATGTTTGGAAATCATGTATTTTTTGGATTTTTAAAACCGTGACAGAACTTAGCTGCAATGTTTAAATTTAAGTCTAGACATATTTAAACATTGCCAGTTAAATAGAATAATTGTGAAATATTTTTAGGGGGGGCCCAGCGAATTGTTTTTCTACACTGGGGTACGCGGAATCAAAAAGTTTGAAGACCACGCATCTAGACAGTAATGTCTTGTAAAGGTGTGTCTGCTGTACCATGTTGCAGCTCTGCAGATGTGCTGAAGAGGCACCCCAGCAAATAGCGCAGTGGAAGAGGAAACCTTTCTGGTAGAATGCGCTTGAACAGTTGCAGTAAGTGATTTTCCAGCTTGTTGATAGCAAAAAGCAATTGCCGTAGATATCCAGCTTGCAATGGTTTGTTTGGTGACCGGATGTCCGTTTCGCATCCGTCCGTAAAAAGTTGGTCAGTCTTACGAATAGTAGCTGTTTAAGGTAAAATTTCAGACATCTTTTGATATCTAAGTAATGAAGTGTCTTCTATGCAGGTGTTTGAGGATTAGGGAAAAATGTTTTTAAAACGACTGGTTCGTTGAGGTGGAAATCCGATGGCACTTTGGGGATAAAGACCGGAATGGTGCGGAGCAAGACTGAGTCCTTGGAAAATTGAAGAAAAGGCGGGTTAGTAGTATATGCCTATAAGTCACTGACTCGACGCGAGGAAGTGAGAGCCCGAAGTAGAGAAGTTTTCCAAGTAACATATTTTAGATTGGCCTTATGGACTGGCTCAACCGGGGGTTTCATGAGCTGTGCCAATACAATGTACAAATGCCAAGGAGGAGGCGGTCGATGAATTGGTGGAAACATCCAAAAGAGATCCCTGAAGAATTGTTGGATTACTCTGGAAGAGTAAAGAGTTGGAGCCATCTTGACGAAACCTTGAGATTGCTGCTAGAAAACGAGAGGCCTGATTTTGCCAAGTGTAATAACAAAAGCAAGAGAAACAGAGTCTTTTCCACTTGAGTCTGTATGTTTTCACAGTTGAAGCTACTCTAGCCTTAGCCAGGACCTCTCTACAATCTAAAGGAATGTCCAAATTTACAAATTCATAGTGCTCAGGTTCCAAGCTGCTAAGCGTAGAGATGCCGGGTCGGGATGACAAAATTGACCCTGATCCATGGTAAGAAGATTCAGAAGAGGGCGAAGAATGATCGGGTAGCACAGTGACAGGAACAGGAGTTCCGTAAACCAGACTTGTCAAGGCCACCTGGGTGCAATTAGAATAATGTGACAGGGTTCCTTCCTCATTTTTCGAAGAACTCTGGGGACTAGAGGTATCGGTTGAAAAGCGTAAGCATATATTTTCAACCAGTTCATCAAAAAAGCATTTCCGCATGACTCTGGTTGGGGAAGCCAACCTGCGTAGAACAGGCATTTGCGGTTCAGATGTGTTACAAACAGATCCAGATTCGGAGAACCCCATAATCGAAAAATGTGATCCAGTGTGGGTTGATGCAATTCCCACTCGTGGTTGGTCGAGGATGACCTGCTCAGGGAACTCGCAAGATTGTTTGACGCTCCCGGAACGTGCACTACTGTGAGGGCGATGTGATGTTGAATCGCCCAATCTCAAATTCGTTGAGCTTGAAGGGATAGCCGAATGGACCTTGCGCCCCCTTGTTTATGTAGTGCAGGCACGTTGTGTTGTCCATTCGGATCAACACTGAGGCTCCTTGTATGATGTAGTTGAAAGCTTTTAGAGCCAGAAAACTGGCCAGTAACTCCAGCAGATTGATGTGCCAAGTATTTTGCTGTATGTTCCACTTTCCCTTTACTGTTAGTCCCTGTAGATGTGCACCCCAACCTTCGAGAGATGCGTATGTTGTGAGAGTGAAACTTGGGAGTGTCCACAGTAGAGCTCCTTTTATTCAAGATGTGACTTGGACTGTATCATTTAAGGATCCTGAGACTTGAGCCCATTGCTTGACCAATTCCTTCTGGATAGGTCTCATTTTTAAGCGGCAATGAGGGACTAGAGGAATGCAGGAGGACAAAATCCCTAGGACAGATTTCAACTGTCGGACAGAAGCGGACTCTTTTAAACAGAGGGAGGTCGCTAGATTGTTAAGTCGTAGGCGTCTTTCTTGCGACACAAAAGCTTTTGCTAGCTTGGTGACTAGGATAGCTCCCAAGAACAATCTGTTCTGAGCAGGGAGAAAATGAGACTTGTCCAAGTTGAACGTAAGGCCCAGGGACTGGAAGAGGGACCTGCAAAATAGGGTGTGTTTGGATGCCTGTTCGAACGACCTTCAACAGGCAATCGTCTAGGTATGGAAAGATTTGCACTCCTTGTAGGCGAAGGTAAGCTGCCACCAGTGCGAGGACTTTGGTAAACACTCGTGGTGCGGAACGAAGGCCGAATGGAAGAACCTTGAATTGAAAGTCTTTTCCGGCCACTCTGAATCTGAAAAATGTCCTGTGTCTTGGCAGATTGGGAAGATGAAAATAAGCATCCTGAAGATCCAAAGTTGTCATATACTCTCCTTGGGACAGTAAAGGAAGTACCTCCTGAAGGGACAACATGCAAAATGTGTGTTTTTTAATGTATTTGTTCAGGGCACGTAGGTCCAGAATAGGCGCCATTCTCCCGACTTTCTGTATGAGGAAGAACCTCGAATAAAATCCTCTGCCCCTTTGTACTTTCGGTACCACTTCGATTGCGCCTTTTCTTAATAAAATTGTGAGTTGTTTTAAAAGTTCCTTCAGGTGGGCAGGAGGTGGACCTTTTGGTGTAGAATTGGGAGGAATCTTTACAAACTCCAAAGCATGCCCCCAGCGCACATTATCCAGAACCCATTGATCGGTGGTAATCAGTGACCATTTGGAGGAGAAGTGGGAGATTCGACCTCCGACCTTTGAAAAAGCAGGAGGAGTCAGGGACTATGAATGGCGAAAGTCATTGTTTTTTGGAGGAATCCTTTCCTCTGTAAGAGGATTTACCTCTGTATTGTCTGTAGGACGAAGACTGCTGTTGCCTGTACGATTGCTGAATCTGGGAGGAGTAACGTTGCTGTCCTTGTTTATGTTGATTGGAATTTCCTCTAAAGGAAGATGTGGAGCCACGACCTCATGCCCATGAAAAGGCTGCTTTTTAAACTGGAGAGTTCCTAGGGCACGGGCAGTATCGGTGTCCTTTTTTATTGTTTGAAGGGCATCGTCTATATGTTGGCCAAACAATGATTCACAGTCGTAAGGCATGTCCAATATTTTTGTCTGTACCTCTTGACGGAAGGACGTGGCCTTCAAATAGCCCGGCCGCCTTTATTACTTCTGCTTTTAAAGCCTCTGGTATTGGATCTACAAGGGATGATATGTCTGTAGGAGAGTAGGGTCTGCTTCCTATGGTCACCCCCACGTTTTGCTTTTGCTTTACTGGTTTTCGACTTAGATGTGGCTGTGGGCCTTCTAATCAGATCCACAGCCCAGATGCACTCTGTCTAAATTCACACCCTGTACTCTAGGTACATCCACAATTGGGAATTGGTTCACCTGGTCAGCCCCTGTAGAAGTGTACCTTAGGTACTCAGGGCATAGGTGTAACCAAGGCCTACCAGGGGCTGCAGCATGTATTATGCCACCCCTGGCTGGCCACTCAAACTGACACAACTGACTGATCACTCAGCTGGGGCAAGGTCGTGTAATCACCCCTTGCTTAGGTATAGTATTCCTATATCTACCCTTATATATAGACACACAGTAACCTATAAGTCACTCCTATGGCAGGCCTTAACAATCCTGGAGGCAGAGTGCTTGGTTATGTGTGAGATGGTGCTCTAGCATGAGCTGAGCCTGTCTGCAGCTTTCGGAACCATGTCCTTATAGCTGTTCTATGATATCGCCATATCATATACTCTTAAGTGCATTATAATCCTTGCGGTTACATGCCAACTTTGGTTTGGCTTTATCTAAACATGTCGTGTAAGGTGTCATACGCTTTGGAATACTACCCCCTCGCCAATTCTGGCGACGGGGGTAGCATTCCACCCTTCTAGAGGGAGAAGACATGTTGTTGCTGACTATCCCGGTTAAAGTTAACCAGAGCGCCAGCGTCACAAAATGGACGCTGCTGCCACAGACACAAGTCTGACCTCCTGCTGCTGGGAGTCCTTGCAGTAACGGAGGTTTGGACAATAGGTTTCCTGCCTGGAGAGGTGCGAGCACCACCCCAGACAGGACTTTGTGTATTGGGACAGGGAGGGCTGAATAGATTTGAGACACTGCCTGAGGCACACTAGCTGTTTCATGCATACCCCAGTTCAACCCGGTTGCTGGGGCACTCCAGCCCCAGCTCTGGCGCGAAACTGGACAAAGGAAAGGGGGCGTAACCACCCCCTTCCTGGTCCCCCCCATAGGAGGGACCTAGAAAGTAATCCAGCCCCTTTTAGTTGTATAAAGGTAGGAGCCGAGTCCTGAGACTTTAGATTAATCCTGGAATCGAAACTTGACATGAAACTCTGGACCTTCGACATTCTGCTGAAGCTGAAGACTGAAGAATCTCCCTTGTGGCCAAGGAGTGACTACTCTGGGCAACCAGGCACCATCCAGCAAATCAACATCTTGCTTTGTAGACACTCCCGCCGGGACCCGAGCACAGAGCCTGACAAGACCCAGACTTCCAGACGTGGAGGCGACGAGACACGTGGGACCAGACATCTTGAAAAGCCTGCAACTTGCAAACTGTGCAGCTCCAGAGGGGTCCTCGCAGCTGTGTACTGGGGATTGAGAAGCCCCGAATCCAAGCTCCACCTGCACCGAAGATCAGCCCTCCACACTCCACGAGTTCTGCGTGGGGCCCTTCTGCTTGTGTTCTGCTCGACGCGTTGTCCGGTTGCTGGCCCGTTGGCATCAGAAGCCTTCTTTGAATCCTGCGTGGGTTGCCTTTGCTAAGGCTTGTTGACTCCAATCCGGCGGTCGACCCCTCCATCTGCGAGAACCTTCGTGGGACAGCTCGCCTCCAGCACCTGGTCGTCCTCGGCGCCTCCAGGTCCGCATGGCTGAAGCTCGCCTCCAGCACCTGATTGCTCCTTGACCTTGTCTGGTTCCTTCCTGGTTCCACCCGGTCACTGGCTAGTGACCCAGACTCTGTCCCCTCTGCTTTCAGGTCCCTTTCATCCTCGATCCACCCTTGGATCCACCCGGACATCTTCCTCCTGGTCACCTGCAGCATCTTTCTTCACAGGCTCCATAAACTTCAACGGCGAAACCAGACACATCTTCACACCTATGCACCCGCTTCCTGTGGGTGAGGTAACGAGAGTACTTCGGTGCTCCCAAGGGTATTGACTATCCAAGTGTCTAGGTTTTTAGTTGTTTCCTCCTTGCTAGACCGGAAGTGTCCTAAATCCTTTTTCTAACTTCTAAGTTCCCATTGACTTAACATTGAGTCACGCGCCGCCTGTGGGCCTCCCACTCCTAACCTAAAGTTCAGATAGAGTAGCCCCAGCGATTCCCTAGGCCCTTCCTTTTCTCGTGACGTGGTTCTTATACCACTTTCTTAATATATGGTTTGCTTCGCCCCTAGGGCCTAACTGTATTTTGTGCAACTTAACGTATTCTGACTAAGTATCTTGTTATGTGCTTTGGCCTCTGTTCACATAAAGAGTTCAGAGGAGTGTGTTAGTGAACAAATACATATATATTTTATATGTATCCTGTTTGGTGTCCTTTCATTTGATATTCAAGGGGTTACATATGGTAAAACAGTTGGCTTTACACGCCCTCAAGAGTCTTTTAGCCTAAGACTGTTCTGTCCACGCTACCACTAGGATAGCTGGTCTATAAGGTTGACTTACAATCATCACCATAAGGGTTGTTTGGACTGGTGCAAGGTGTTCACTAGAATAGTGAACATCATATACCAGGCCAACTTCTCAAATTGGTTACCCTAGGGTAACATTGGCTGGTTTTCACTTGGAAATTCTTTTAAGTGTCGAGTTTCGCAACTTTGAAATATTCCTTAAAAATCTGCCGATCAACAAAATCGAAATTACTCACCTGCTATCAGGAGAGATCCCCGTGCTGTATCTTTGTGCCAAGCACTGACCCTAAAAAGTAATTACAACTGATTTTCCGATGACCTGATTTTCTCCAATAAGATAACATTGCCTGGTTTTTGCCAGAAATTTTTACAAGTGTCGATTTTCAAAACATACAAATATTCCTTAAAAATCGCCTGTGTGACAAAAACAATTTCAACTGTTTACAGGAAATGCACCAGGGATGAATCCAGCCCTGAGTAAGAAAAACATTTGTAAAGTGATTATTACATTTACTTAAAACCTCACATTGAGCTCAATGTTATAATTGTGTTTAACTTGTGTTGCATATTGCAACGACTATCTATTGCATTTAAAAGTCAACTGCTATTTGAAAGTATTCTATTGCAACATCTCATTCTGAGAAAGTATTTTTATACCTACTTGTGGTTCTAGAATAAAACAAAATATATGTTCTATACAAAACAATTGGCCTAGAGTTCAGTTCTGTGTGAGACCATTTGCTGACTGTGTACAACAAATGCTTTACACTGTCCTCTGATACTGCCTTACTGCTCAACCAAGCTACCACATTAGAGAGTAAGGTTATTGTAACATCTAACTATGAGAAAGTGCCATCTTTCTTGCATGGTATGCCCCCACTTTTTTGCTGAATTGCTGATGTACTTTGACTGAGTGTGCCCCTGGGTTCCTGTCAATCAGGTACCCAGGGCTTGTGTTCCTTCCCTAAAACTGTGTTGAAGCTAAAAACGCAATTGGCATCTCTGTCCACATGTCTGCCCCTGGTAAATGGTATCCTAGGTACCCAGGGCATTGTGACCACAGAAGACCCCGAAGGGCTGCAGCACGTATTGTGGCACCCTTAGGGGCCCCGCACCATGACACACACACAGCCTTTGCAGGCTGAGTGTCCTGGTGCACAACTAAACAACGAATCGACATGGAACACATCCCTGTGTGCCATGCCCGCAAACCCACTGCCCTGGCATACATCAGCCACCCCTCTAGCTGGGTGCACTATGCCAGTGGTGTGGGCTCAGGTGCATGAGCCCTGTGCCCCTCCAATACCCAGGGCTATTCCTGGGCACTGTAAGTGCAATGATGACATTAAGAGTATATGGTGCTGGGAGGTTGTCATTACAAACTCCACAGCACCATAATGGCTACACTGAAGACTGACAAGTTTGATTCTCAACCTGCTCTGGGGGCTTGATTACTCCGACCCGAGGCTTGTGCTCGATTTCCTCCTTCACGCCCCAGTCCGACACGGTGATTAGCACCGTTGCGCGGAGGGTGAGGAAGGGTAGAGACATGCACTTCCGGTTGGCTGGGGGGCCGGTTAGCAGTCCAGTCGTCATTCCCTGCTGAGTCCTTCAAGGATAAAAAGCTCATGCTTAAGCGACCACGCAGCGAAGGTGCGCCAAAGGCAAGCCTATCTGCACCCGTCCGCGGCCGTACGGGGACCGGGGCCAAAACCCCTGGCCGGACAACGGTAAGAATACAATACAACACGGCAGAGCTGCAGGCACTGTGCCCCCTTATAGCTAGCAGGCACAGCATGATGGTCACTCAAGATGGTGCCTGCAGCCACTGCTCGTTCAGGTGGAACATTGATCACATAAGGCAGTTAGGGAATGATGAACTCTGCTGTGGGCTACTTAATTGTAGATCCCCAAGTAAACATAAAATTGAAATCTCTGACTTGCTCTCGGACAGAAAGCTTGATCTCCTGTTTCTTACGAAGACCTGCCTAGAGGCCGATTCCGAGCCAGATATCCTAGTGGCACTCCCCCCAGGCTATACAATAGCCAGAATCTATAGGGCGACAGGCAGAGGAGGAGGGATAGCGGTTATCTTTAAACCTCCCATTGAATGCTTTCTCGAACCATTCACGATATGTGACAGCGAGGCGGGCTCCTTTACACCCAAAATTAGCCCCAACCTTACGGTGAAAGGGCTTTTGGTCTTTAGACCTCCTGGCCCCCCCAACACGTTTTTTGCCCAGTTTGGTCGAGGGTATCGCCCACCTGGCTTTAAGACATGATAAGCTTTTAGTACTGGGCGATCTGAATCTTCATTTGGAGGTTCCTTTGAATAAGGGGGCATGTGACCTACGCCAAGATCTTCTGTCACTCCATTTGATCATGAAATCCTGTGCCCCTACACATCAGCACGGACACTTACTTGATCCTGTGTTCGCCAGCTGGGAGAATGTAGGAGTAACCACCCCCCTTCCTGTTCCCTGGTCGGATCATTTTCTGGTCCCCTTTGTGGTGAGGGAGCCAGAGATCGGAGGCCAGGAAAGAGCTACTTGTAATCACCCACGCAGGAAATGGAAACATTTTGTGCGGGATGATTTTAATAGAGCGCTTACTTTGGGTGGGCCCCCTGGAGGCACAGATAGTGAAACTGCCTGCTTGAATTTGGAGAGGCGCATAGATAACGCTCCTAATACGGTGGCCCGTTCCTCTCTAATAAACTGATGGGCAGGGCACAAATCTGCACCTTGGTTCACCACAGCTCTGCGTCTCGCTAAGGCTGAATGTGAACGGCTGGAGAGGCAGTGGAGAAAGGGATTTTTGTGCCAGAATAGATTGAAATACAGTGAGGAACAAAACAAATACTATGGTGTTATTAGGCGGGCTAAAGCCACCTACTATCAGGCTAGAATTGGGACGGCGGAAAACTCTACAAAAGAACTCTTTAAAATATACAAGGAGATTTCCTCCCTCGCAGCTACTGCCGCGCCAATAGTTGGCTCGGCCGAGTCATGCAACCGGGTGGCAAATTATTTCTCGGAGAAGGTGGAGAAAATCTACTCCTCCTTTTCAGGGACTGTAAGGCGGGGCATGAAATTTGAGGAAAAGGCTGGAGAAGCTGAGGCAGGTCGGGGACTGAACAATTTCACTGTTCCGTCCCTGGAGTCTCTCAGTAAAATCTGTCTCAGCATTAAGTCTGACTCACCCAGAGACCCCGCCTCACCTAAATTGCTGGGTGAGAGTATGGAGATTCTTGAGCCGTACATTAGGCATGTTTTGAAGGTCTCGTTTAGTTCGCACAGATTGCCAGGGAGATGGAAAAGAGCTATCGTTCTACCACTCCAGAAAAAGTCCAACATTAGTCAAGACATACTGGAAAATTTGCGACCTATCTCGCTCTTGCCATATTTGGTAAAGGTAGCAGAGAAGGTGGTAAATCTGCAGCTTATGACTCATATTGAGGAATCTAGACTCCTACACCAGTCTCAATCGGGCTTTTGGGCTTTTCATTCCACGGAGTCCGCACTACTGCTTGCCACGGAATCCATCAGACAGGGGGCTGATGCTGGGCATACTATGGCCCTGATTATGCTGGACCTGAGTGCCGCCTTCGACACTGTAGCCCACTACACCTTGCTGCAGTGTCTGAACAAGGGCGGTGTCACAGGCCCGGCCCTGAAATGGTTGAAGTCCTTCCTGGTAGATCGTAGTTTTCAGGTGAGACAGTGAGCACACTACTCCAAGGACATCAAATTGGAGCAGGGCTTGCCTCAGGGCTCTGCCCTGAGCCCTACCCTGTTCAACCTGTACGTAACTCCTTTGGCGGAGATAGCAAAGCGTTTTGGAATTGGGGTAGTCTCCTATGCCGACTATACCCAGCTGGTGATCTCCCTATCTCAGGCACCGCACGTGGCAGCCTCTAATTTCAGGGCATGCATGCAGGAGCTTGCCTCCTGGATGGCTAAGAACTGCCTGAAACTCAATGGCAACAAGACAGAGGTGCTTGTGTTATGGGGTGATTCGTCAGTTGGACGTCATCTTGGTGGCCTCAGAGTCTGGGCCCTACTCCTATACCATGCACCCAGGCGAAAAATCTTGGGGTTTGGCTGGACTCCACTCTTTCTTACGAAGTGCACATCAGACGTGTAGTGGGGAAATATTTGGTATCCTCAAAAATGTATGTAAAACGATGGATCTCCTTCCGATAGAGGCTAGGAAGACGCTGGTGCACGCCCTTATCACATCTCACCTAGACTATGGCAACATACTCTCCTTGGCGCCAATGCTAAATGTCTTGGGAGATTGCAGGTTGTGCAGAATGCCGCCGCACGGCTGGTACTCATGCAGCCTAGGAGGGCTGCCTCCAAAAGAGCCCTGGATACGCTGCACTGGCTTCCAGTAAGGAAAAGAGTGATGTTTAAGGCATTATGTACATGCCATCGCATCACCCAGAACACTGGTCTTTCATATTTATGGGATCTTGTCACCAGCTATGCGCCTGGAAGGTCCTTGAGCTCTAGTGGAACTGGCCTGCTGAAAGTGCCGAAGGTGAAGAAGGCCAGAATGGGAGGCAGATCCTTCCGGTTCTTGGCAGCCCAGAACTGGAACAAACTCCCTTTAAAACTCCGGATAGAGATTTCTGAAGCTAAGTTTAGGAAGGCGCTTAAAACATATTTGTTCTCAGGTTAGCCTGCCAGGCGCCTTGGACCGTGGTCTGGGCCGCTGCCACTTCTCTCACGCCAGCGCGGGGACACGCCGGGATGGCGTAACCAGGCGCTTTATAAATCCCTTTATTATTTTCAGCACATTGAACCCACGCGGATGCCAGTGTGGGATTTAATGTAGAATGCACTACAGAGGGCATCTTAGAGATGCCCCCCTGAAATCTAACCGACAATCCATGTCTTGTCTGAGAGGCTGCCACACAGCAGACATGTTGCTGGACCCCTGGGAGGAGAGCCCCCCCCCCCCCCCCGCTCTCCTGGGCCTGCAACAATGCACATCCTGGGCGTGGTGCTAGGTCTCCTCCGAATGGATGGGCAGGATGAAGCTTCAAAGGCATGCCGCCTTTGTGAGCTTCTCCAGGCCGCTTGCTGTACTCATCAACTGGCTCCCACCAGTTCTGACCCCCACTCTGGCGGTAAACCCGTCAGGAAGGGGAGTGTGTCAGCCTGTGCCAACTGCACCCCTCAAATGGGAGAGGCAAGGTGAAGCACAACTCCGGGCTCCGACCATCTTGAAGATGGGGAGCCCTGCCCAATCAGGGATAGGCTCCTGTCCCACTCCCACAGGAGAGGAGCAGGATAGGGGGTGTACTCACCCCAGGACATGGACCTATTGGTCCCTGCCCTTCCCCTACCTGTAACGCCCCTAAAGTTAGTATTTAGGGGCACCCTGAACCCTCCTTCAGATCCCGATTTCGAAACAAGAAAGAAGACCAAGAAGACCACCTACCATGCAGCTGCTAACAAGACAACGACAACAACTGACTTGGCCCCAGCCCAACAGACCTGTTGATCCTTGAACCTGCTCCTGCTAAATCCCAGTGTCTCCGGCGGACAGAATCCATGAGAACCCCGGAGGACCTTCCTGCCTTGATCTTCTTAGAGACTGGGATTCCCATGAGCAGTGGCTCTCCTCAAACAGCAATACCCCTGGTGCCAGCCAGGAACCGCAAATCCTGCACACTCTGCACCCGCCGAGCCCGGCCTGTGCCTGAGTGAACAAAGACTGAGGACGTCCCCCCAGCGATTAGGACCTGGAATCCAGTGCCCAAGGACCCTCCTCGACAAACCAGACGTCTACAGCCTCAGAACCAGGGACCCCTCCAACCCCGACCAGCAGAGGGTAAGATTTCCCGATGTCAAAAGACACCCCTGCACCCGGCGCCCTTCGGCCCCCATGTGCCCACCTATCCTTCAAGATCCCAAATTAGCCCTCTAAGTGTTGGTCACTCCAGAAGATCCTCCATCCAAGCCTGCAGCCTTTGTTCCCTTTTGAAGATCTCCATTGAATAACATTGAGCGCCTGACGGCTCAAAAGCACCCTGCACCCAGCCGCCCGAGTGCCCCTGGCAGTGCAACCTTTGTCCTATCCTACTTCCACCTTTGCCCTGAGCCAGTGACCAGGAGCCCAGCTCTCACAGCCGCTTGACCAGCTTGCCAGCAGCCACCAATCGAAGGCCCCCTGCCTCTCTTTGGATAATATTGGGCCTAACTACCTCTGCACTCGGCTGCCCCTGTGCCGCTGAGGGTGTACCAATTTTATCTACTTGACCCTGGGAGCCCCCGACTATGCCCAGAACCTTAACTTTGTCAGTCGAGTACCTACCTAAAAGTCGACAACTGACTTTTCTTCCATAAGCTAGCAATGACTGGTTTCACTTGGAAATTCTTCTAAGTGTGGAGTTTTGGAATTTTAAAATATTTATCTAAAATCAGCCTAACTACGAATTCCGATTCACTCACCTGGTATCAGGAGAGACCTCAGTACTGACCCTGAAGAAAACAAGTTACTTACCAGCAATTTTGGTTCCCCAGTATTGGTACTTTCATAGATTCCCATGCTTTGTATCATTCCCCCGTCGTCGGAATGGGAGCCTCGGTAAAATAAAAAATACCATAGCAGTAGGTACAAAAGTGAAAGACAGGCCTAGGCCTCATCTCATTTTGTAGCCTATCCGCCTCTTTTTGTAAAAGAGACCAAAAAATTGCAACAATCAATCAGAGTAGCCTCACCCCTTAGAACCCTCCTGAGAGAGCCCCAGAGCCTCAGATTTTCGAAGCCGTTGTGTAAAAGTAATCATGTTTGCTGAAGGCTGAGCTTTCCCAGGGGGAGGCGGGTGGGCGCATGGGAATCTATGAAAGTACCAATACTGGGGAACCAAAGTTACAGGTAAGTTACTTGTTTTCTTGCCCCAGTATTGGACTTTCATAGATTCCCATGCTTTGTATTAGAGTAGCTAGCGGTAAGCAACAAATGCACATTTTGTTACATGCATATCAGCACATCACAGAATAAGTATATCATAGTTAGTCAAACAGTTTGAAACCATAGATAGACAATATTATCAGATACAAAATGTGCAATAAAGGAAGGAGGGATAGAAGGGAAAGCTCACCGCTCACTGGAATAGATTCTTCAGGACTGCTTGTCCGACTGCTGTATCACTCCTTGTGGAAGAGTCCAAACAGTAGTGCTTTGTGAATGAATGGGCACTGCTCCATGTAGCTGCCCTACAAATGTCCTTGATAGGGACGCCAGAGAACAGAGTCGTAGATGATGACACAGATCTCATAGAATGCGCTTTGATCCGTCCCCTCAGCGGCTTCCCTGCCGCCTGATGACAAATGAATTGTGCTGGCAATCCAACGCGATATCCCCAGCTTTGATAGGGGCAAACCTTTCCTTGGAGCGCTAAAAGCAACAAAAAGTTGCAGTCTTCCTGAAATCTTTCGTACGTAGGAGATAAAATTTCAGGCATCTTTGGACATCCAAAGTGTGGAGAGATCTTTCCGCCAGAGATGAAGGACGAGGAAAGAAAGACTTTAGTACTATAGGCTCATTTAGGTGAAAATCCGAAGGAACTTTTGGGATAAATTTTGGATTTGTCCTTAGGATCAAGGAGTCCTTCTTGAACTGTAAGAAAGGTTCAACAATTGTGAGCTTGAAGTTCCCCAACCCTCCTAGCTGACGTTATCGCTAGAAGAAAAGCAATCTTCCATGACAAAAACTTCATGTCTGCTTTATGTATAGGTTCAACGGGGGCCCTCATGAGATGGGCAAGGACCAGGTTAAGTTGCCATACTGGAGGAGGAGGTCTAACCGGAGGGAAAGCCCTGAATAGACCCTTCAGGAACTGTTTGATGACCCTCGCGGACCAAAGAGAAGGGCCAGAGGTTGTTCGTCTGAACCTAGAGATCGCTGCCAGATGTACCTTAATGGAAGAATATTGACCTGGCCAAAGACAATATGTAAGGTAAGATCTTATGAGGAGCCGAAGTAAATGAATTCAGATTTTCCTTTTGGTACAATGGCAAAAATGCTTCCATTTTGCGCGATAGGTCCTGTTTGTACTAGGGGCCCGAGTTTGAGCTAAAATGTCCTTGCAATCTTGAGGGATATCTAAAGCTCTGAACTCCCAGTGCTCAGGAGCCAAGCTGTCAATTGCAGAGAACTGTGGTCTGGATGCATTACTTGGCCCTAGGACATCGTCAGCAGGGTAGGAATGGGACGTAGGAGAATTTGTTGATCCTGAGACAGAAGGAGGAGCTCTGTGAACCAAAATTGGCGGGGCCAAGCTGGGGCTATTAAACTCATGGTGCAGGGTTCCGTCTTGAGTTTCCTCAGTATCCTTGGTATCAGGGGAATTGGTGGAAAGGCGTAAAGAAATGTGCCTGACCAGGCTATCGCAAAGGGCATTCCCCAACGACTCCCGATGGGGATCCCTGCTTGCGTAGAATTGGCATTTCTTGTTTTCTGGGGTCGCGAACAGGTCTATAAAAGGAGTGCCTCAACGAGACAATATTCCTTCGAGAGTTCTCTGATCCAATTCCCATTCATGGGAAACCGATCTTAGGCGGCTCAATGAGGCCTTTCTCAATATTGCTTTTCGTAGTCCACCACCTTACTGCCTTCATGACCGGAGTGATCTTTATCTTGTCTTCGAAAGATCCCTCTGCTTGACGCCATTGCAAGTCTAGTTGCTCTTGGGGGAAGCAAGATGGCGGCTGAGTGAGAGGAGCCACGGAGCAGCAGCGGGATGCGGTGCAACGTATCCCCCAAAATCCCCCCCCCCCCCGCGGGAGTAACCACTAGTCACTCACGGCCTCTTGTTGGTTTCCTATCGGTGAAGCCTGAAGCCCTGCCTCACTCATGTTGGTTTGTTGCTGCTGCAGTAAGGTAGCGCGTTTCGATGAAACCCGCAGGTGGAAGCAATCTCCTGGAACAGTCGGAGCTGCCGGGATTCTGAGGCTGGTAACTGCCGCGTTAACGCTCTGGGCTCGGAATCGCCAGCGTGTTGGGCGAAGTACTGTGGCGGATCAGCCCAGAGGGAAGGAAGTGCTTTGCCGTAACGGAGACGGCTGGCGAGGACGGCACACTGAGCAGACCGCAGAAGACATGGCCCCAAAAACAACCTCCGGAGCGTCGGCAAAAGCAGCAGCTGCTGCAAAGAAGAAAGCGCAGGCAGCACAGGCTGCTCAAGCTGCTCAGGGCGTCCAGGGAGCGCCTACCACTGGGCACACACATGAAGGCATACCTGAGGTGGATCCCCCGATGGAACAAACATACGCCCGAACCAACCAAAAAGGGTAAACAATTTCGGAGTTGCTTGTCCGTAGTGGTAAAAGCCATAAGAACGCGATGGTGCCTCACTCATCAACTAAGGAGGTAATTAAAGATTCAGGTACTGGCGCTTCATGTACGCCTCTGCAGGGGGTTGTTGAATGTCCATCAATAGAACAGGATGCTGTACTTTCTGTCGACTTTCCTGATGCAGGGGGAGAAGCTGTAATTCAGGGGACCCCCGAGCTCACTAGGACAGGGACAGATGGTCAAAACCAAGACAGCGGACTATAATCAGCAAAGATGTTACTGGCAAGGCTTTATCTCAAACACCATGTATAACTGAACCGTTGAACAACGAGGTATCAGAGGTTGTTACGGGTCAGGAGCTGGTGAAAGGGGATGATGGCAGGGAGAAAGATATTACATTGCTATGTCCTCCTCTTGCTTTGATGACTCTAATGGACGGCATGGAGAGTGAACAGGAAAAGGAGAAGGACAGCAGTGAATGCTTTTATTCCCGGACTGAAGAGGCAGAGTGGTCTGACGATGAGAGGAGCTCTTCTTTAGAGGGCAGTAACATAGAATCGGATAGCGATCTGGAACAGACCCCCCCAGTACGGCTAAAAGATCTGCTGCTCAGGATAATGTTCATGCTCATCCACATAAGGATCTGGTCTGGGATCATTCCTCAGCCCTGCCACTTCAGGGCAGTCTTAATGTCGAGGTACCAGTCTCTCACCCTCCCCTGTTGGACGTTATTTACCAGACTATTCTTACGCACAGGGAAGAAGCCAGACAGGACACTAAGAAATCACAGGCAGCAATGCGAAAACTCCAAGGTGTTGTCAGAAAACTGTCAAAGGCTCATGCCAATGTTGGGGATAGGGTTACAAACTTAGAAGAACGGATCGTGGCGACTGAATCAGAAGCTGCTGCGGCTTCACTTAAGGTTGACTCCCAGGCCACTCAGGTTGCTGATATCCAGTGGAAGCTGGAGGACATGGAGAACAGGCTAAGGCGCAATAACCTACGGGTACTGGGGGTTCCGGAGGGGGTCGAGGGGTCAGATATCAGGGCCTTTATGATCAATCTATTCAAGAATGCATTCCCGGAGCTCTCAGATTGGAACTGGTCATCTGAAATCCAGAGAGCCCATCGTACCCAGTTTAAAGTGCGCCCAGGGGCAGCTAGTGATAAGCCAAGGGCAGTTTTAATTTTTCTAGGTAACTTCATCCTCAGGCAAATTATATCTGACAAGGCTAGACCCGACGCAAGAAGAACCAGTGAGGGCCTGTCTTTTTTGGTCAGACCTGATTTCTGCCATGCAACGGTTGAGAGGCGATGGAGACTCCGGCAGATGATCAAGCCTTTTCAGGACAAGCACATGCAGGTTTACTTAGTAAATCCAGCACAACTCAAGGTTGTGAGGGATGGCAAGACTCAATATTTTTCGTCTGAGGTGAAGGCAAGGGAGTTCCTGGACTCTTTGTGATTTATAAACCTGAGGGGGGGGGGGGGGGTGGTGGGGGAATTGATGAGTGATTAGAAGGTCGCTAGGAACTTTTTACATCAGTAAGCAGGGATGTAAGGCCTGGACATGTCATTGGTTTCTATTTTTTTTGTGTATTTGGTATAGGTGATTGTTTCTCTTGCATGTTGGTTATTTGTTTTCTTCTATTTTCTCTTACATTGAGCTTGGTGGGGGGTCAGCCGCTATCCCACGCATCCGTATATCCACCATGGGGGGCAGATCCTTCTACCTAGCGGCCAAGACCTGGAATTCTCTCCCCACCCACCTCCGCCTTACCCAGAACCACCTCTCCTTCAGAAAACAACTAAAAACTTGGATATTCGATAAGTAAATGCACCCCCCTCCCCCAAGCGCCTTGAGACCCTCTGGGTGAGTAGTGCGCTATATACATTTCTGAACTTGAACTTGTTTTTGAAAACAGTAGTTGCACCCACGCACCATGCTGCTGCACCTATCCATCAACGCACAGACCTCGGTCTGAGCGCTTCCAGAGGGAGGGGTGAAGGGGAGGGAGATCGGGGTGGGTTCCAAGGGGGGGAGTTGGGGTTACAGGTGGTGGGGTGGGGGGGCGGGGAAAAGCATAAACAAAAAAAATTGAAAATATGCGGTATAAAGGTCGGATTTGTGGGGCATAATGTATGCAGTATGGAAAATGTTCTTATCCAATCCTGGGTAATAAGAACTAAGACGGTCGAAAAATAAAGATGTCAAGTCTTAGTATATATTCGGTCAACATAGGGGGGCTGAACGACTGGAGAAAAAGAGCCAGACTGGCGGAGTTCGTCAAGTCTGAACCCATCGATATCTTGTGCATGCAGGAAACGCATCTGCCTTGGGCGAAAAGAAAGTTGTTAAGGGTTGGTGGCTTTGAGATATTGTCATGCTCCTCTCAGACTTCAACAATAATGGGGGTGGTAATTCTAGGTAAAACAATGCTGGGGGGGGCTAAACGAGTAAAGTCGGATCCCTTGGGTAGATGGGCTTTGGCAGAGTTGGTGTGTGGTTTAACAATCTGTGGGATCTATGGATCAAATCAAGATGACCCAGCAGTATTTGAAATACTGGAGGGGGAACCGTCAACCTGGCCTGTACCCATTCGGGTATGCGGCGATTTTAATATTTCTATAGATTTGACCAAGGGAGTACCGTATACTGGCAGGAAGCCAAGAGTCTCCAGGGCACTTCTTTCCATGATGCAGTCACATGGCCTAACTGACATCTGGGGGACAAAACACCCTGATGATCCAGGGTTCACATATTTTTCATGTCCCCACCAGAAGTATAGTAAACTGGACTATTTTTTAATCTCCTCTGTAGAAATCGGTACGGTTAATATTATGAAGCTCCCTAAGGTGCTCTCGGACCACAGTCCACTGGTAATCAGATATAGTGGTCTAGGACTGGTCAGAAAAAGTAGGCCCTGGACCTTCAACCGGAAACTTCTGGCTGACGCTCCGTTTGTGGAACATATACGGAAATGGGCCCAGGAGTTCTTCGATTCAAATCAATACAGTGCCTCAAGGAATTCTGTTTGGGATTCTTTTAGGGCAGCATTAAGAGGGGAGGTCACTAGCTATACTGCCCAGGCAAGGAAAAAACAACAGGATGGGAAGAATAAGCTCCTAGCTGACCTAGTCAAGGCAGAAGAGCAGCACTGTCTCGATTTGACACAAGGGAAGGAAGGTAGCGAGAGCCGCACCAGAATCTGTTTGATTAAAGCAGAACTCCAGAAACAGTTGGCAGAAAAGGCTGCGACAGAATACTGGACGTATAAGAGGAAAATGTATGAGACAGGGGAGCAGGCTGGGAGGGCACTAGCTTTAAGAATTAGGCAAGATAGCGTCAAAAATGCAATAGCTAGTATCCATGATGGGCAAGATTTTGTCGAGTCTCAGGATATTTTATCGGTGTTTGCAAAATTCTACCAAACCATGTATAAGGAAGAAGCAGGGGTTGTAGGCCAGGTTGGCCGCTACCCGGATCTAGGTCCTAAATTGGAACCGCTCGAGGTGGCAAATTTAGAGAGCAATATAACGACCGAAGAGGTACGGGAAGCATTATTCAATCTGGCTGCCGGCAAAGCTGCTGGCCCTGACAGCATTCCACTGGAGCTTTATAAATGTTTGTCGGCTGAAGTTGCTCCGATGTTATTGAACCTGTTTAATGGGATTATCTGCACGGGTAAAATCCCCGAAACATGGAAGGATACTAATATAATTGTCTTCCATAAAAAGGGAAAGCCAAGAGAAAGTCCCGGGTCATATAGGCCGATCTCTCTCATAAACTCCGACAATAAGCTATACGCAAAGATCTTGGCCACGAAGTTGGGGAGGATCATTGGTGGGCTCGTCTCCCCCTGGCAGTATGGGTTCATTCCAGGTCGCGGTACAACGGACCACATTAGAAGAGCAATTTCGTTGTTTGAGGCCCATGCTGAGGGGGGGAGGGGGGTCGGCATGATCCTCCTCGAAGCAGAAAAAGCGTTTGATCGCGTCAGGTGGCATTATCTCTGGGATGTTCTTGCGGAGAGAGGTTTCGGCCCTAAAATTTTGACGGCTATTAAGGCCATGTACTGTGACCCGGTGGCTCGTATTCAGATGATGGGTCAGAGCTCAGATAGGATCATGATAAGCAGAGGCACCCGTCAGGGGTGTCCCTGCTCGCCTATTTTATTTGCATTATACATCGATCCGCAGGTCAGGCTGATACTGGGGAATCACACTATCAAGCCAGTAATAACTAACGGGTTTGAGAGCAAAATACTAGCGTATGCCGACGATTTGGCAGTCATTACATCAGACCCTGTAGAGACCATGCGAGTTTTGGTTGAAGTTACCAAGCAATTTGGATATTATTCTGGGTATCACCTAAACGAGGCAAAAACACAGGTGATATGTTCTAAGGACATAGTCAAAATAGATCAACGATATGTTAGCTCTTCAACCTATCTTGGGGTAATTATTAATGCTGCAACAGGCTCAATTGTACAAGATAATTTTAATCCACTCCTTAAAAAAATCGAGTTAGACTTGAAGCGTATGGATGCACTACATTTGTCCCTTATAGGTAGGACAAATGTATTAAAAATGACCATGTTGCTCAAACTCCTCTACTTATTTAGATCTATTCCTTATTTAATAGAGGAGGGAGTGATACAAAAATTGAGTCTATTTTTAACAGCTTTCTGTGGCAATATGGCAAGACAAGGAGGGCAGCTAAATACATGACTCTCTCCCAGGAACATGGAGGTTTAGGACTTCCAAATGTGAGATTCTATCATTGGGCCTGTTTACTGACTCAGATGTCTATCTTATTTGTATCTACATCTAGGGAAAAATACACCTTGGACCCGACCTCTGACTTGTATGCCCCCCCAATACATGACTCTCTCCCAGGAACATGGAGGTTTAGGACTTCCAAATGTGAGATTCTATCATTGGGCCTGTTTACTGACTCAGATGTCTATCTTATTTGTATCTACATCTAGGGAAAAATACACCTTGGACCCGACCTCTGACTTGTATGCCCCCCCATCAATATATGAACTTTTAATGGGGAAGGAGGCAGTAGGCGCACTACTGAGAAAAACTGGTTGTAGACTCTTAAAAAAAAAAAAAACAGGTTCAAGGTCCCCCTTGGTGCTTGGGATCTGTGGAAAACACTGCAAAAAACATTACAGATCCCTAGGATTAACATACATACGCCATTGTGGAAATCAGGGTTCTTCCCGAACTTGAGTGCAGACGGGGCTTGGAAAATATGGGAACATCAGGGTATCCAGACAGTGGGGGATGTTATACTGAATGGCAATATTATGACATTCGATGCCATGCACCAGAAATACGGTTTGCCCACGGGTCAGAGCTTCAAGTATCTCCAAATTTCACGAACGCTTAAGGCTGCTGGATCTGTCGCTGCTTTTGGCGCTCGTAATTCCATACTCTAATATCTATTGCGGGGAGGGGATAGGATACGGGTTATATATCAGGAATTAATTAAAAAGTTGCCAAAAGATCTCGAGAAGCATGAGGCAGCCTGGGCAGTTAAATTGCAAGATCCAGATGCAGACCTTGATAAAGCTCTATACCTGGATAGGCAGGTGCTTCGGTCCTCCAATCTAAAGGCTCAGCATTTTAAAACTCTTTTCAATCTACACTACACCCCCTCCAAGCTATATGATTGGGGTATGAGGACGGATAGTAATTGTCCTAGAGGCCAGAAAGGTTCGGCTGATCTGCTACATATGTTGTTCTTTTGCGAAAAGCTTACTGTAATTAAAACAGATCTAGAAATTCCTAGAGGGGCTGCTAGGCTCTAAGATCAGTCTATCCCGACAGTGATGATTCTCGGGATCGACAGTAAGCTGGGCTGTAGTAGTAGAGAAACAGAGGCATTTATTTTCCTGGCTGTTGCCGTTTTACGGATCCTATTGTCAGTCGCCTGGAAGGATCCAAATGCCCCGACCTTTTCAATGTGGTTGGCCAGGTTCCTTGCTATCCATAATATTGAATCTATGCTTTATTTGAATAAAGGCAGGAAACTGCGGGATTTTGGCTGTAAAATCTCGGCTCCTCTGAAGGTGTGGAGGGAGGGTAGAGTTTTTTAATTAGACTGGGCTGTGGGTGATGTGATATTTCTAGTTCTGCTCTGACATAATATATTGACTGTTGGTAAAAATTTCATGGGGGTTATGTGTTTATATATATTGATGGTTATATTTTTATGATGCATATTTATATATTTATGTCCCGTACGGTCCTCCTTTTTCGCTCTATGTAATAAGATCGAATTGTATTTATGACAAGACTCGTTTTTTTCTTTTTTTCATGAATTGATATATATTTTTGTAAACCACATGCATTTTTTGTCTGATATCGCTTTTTCAAATACTCAATAAAAATTTTTTTTTTTAAATCAAGTCTAGTTGCTCTTGCAGGGGACGCATGTGAAGCCTGCAGTGCGGAATTAAGGCAATGCAAGATGACATCGATCCCAGAAGGGATTTGTATTGACGGACAGAAACAGTTTGTTTCCTTTGAAATCGGTGGCAGAAAGAATCAGTCTGTTCTGTCTCTCCTCTGAAGGGAAGGACTTGCAATGAGTTGTATCTAGAATGGCCAATCAAAGTCAAAAGGCATCGCGAGACCGTACTCGAGGCTTGGATGACGACAAGGAAGAAAGAGAACATATCCAGTTCTACAATCTGAAAGACAGACAATCCACACTGTTTATGAATCCTCGGGGAACGAAATTTTCTCGAACACAAAAGAACGTGTTAAGAAAACCGTTAACATTCTTGATCAGAGTGAAAGTCTTGAATAAATATACGGAAGAAATGGGCCGAGAAACACAAAAAAAGGACTCGACCCAAAAGTTTCCATTTGAATATAAAGTGCGGACCATTGAGCACGATCAATGCTGGGTAAAGAAGGTCTGCCCATAGGAGTATGAAGTATCTTGGACATCCTATGTTAACTATAAAGGATACCAATTATAAGAACATGAGGATCCCATATTGAAGTAAAATTGTCCTGATGAAGGTGTGACCATATCCACGGCCTCAAACACCGAAACGCGTCGACGCACCTTATATAATAGAATCCAAGCAAAGTCCAAGGGGCAACAGCTATATTCCAATTTTTTGGACACTGGAAGCCAAATGTGATTGATGTTAAGACTATTGGATCTGATCAATTTGTCACAGTATTGACTGTTACATTGAAGAAAGGGGTTTTCTTTTATATCATTTTTTTGTTTTTTTAATTTAACTTGTATGTTATGACTACATATAACAATTAGGTTAAAGTATTTGTGTTTCTTTCCTTATATAGATACCTGTTGTATTAACTTGATGCACTATTGAATGTTTTATTATATTTCATTGTATTTGTATGAGATATTTTAATGTGAATTGTCCGCAGAGAAAAACTTTCTCTGATAATTTTAAAAACAATCTTGGTGTATTATACTTAAAAAATGTTGGGGTAAATTTGAATTTTTAATAAAAGACTGTGAAAATTACATTTTAGTTGACATATTAATGAGATATCCTGAGTGAATGGTATATGACTAGAATAGAGTCTAGTGAGTGTTATCGTCCTACAATCAGTCCAGGGATAGCCTTTTGACTTTGATTGTCTAGAGTACCCTGTTCCCTGGAACACGTGGGGTCTTCTCTCTTTATCGTATCTAGAATGGCACCCAGAAACCTTGCTGACCTGCATGGAAGAAAGACAGAGTTGCATGGAAGAGGGACAGAGTTGCTTCTGTTTAGATTTAGACCTAGACCCAAGTGACTGAAAAGTCGAATGCAATCCTCGACTGCTTTTGAGGCTGCTTGAGAGGATGGAGCCTTTATCAGCCAGTCGACCACGTAGGGAAACACCTGTAGAGACTGCCTCCTGAGAAAAGCTGCAACTGGCGCCATTACCTTTGTAAATATCCGGGGTGCGGATCTAAGTCCGAAAGGCAGGACCCTGAACTGAAAGTGGCTCTTGGCTACTGTAAAACGAAGATACCTCCTGTGGGCCGGGTGAATGAGAACATGAAAATATGCGTCCTCTAGATCTAGAGTTGCCATATAATCGCCAGGATTTAGGAGACGCAATATATCCTGGAGTGGAGAGAAACCATCCAAAACTAGAGTTTTATGAGATAGGTGTTGAGCTCCCTCAGGTCTAGAATTGGACGCCACTTTTCCTCCGTCTTGTGAACCAGGAAAAGCCTGGAATAGAACCCTTTCCCTCGTTGGGACTTAGGAACCGATTCTATTGCTCCCTTGATGAGAAGCTGTTGAACTTTGAGACGCAGAAGATTCAGATGTTTTCATTCTGTGGCGTGAGGAGCTCTGGATGGTGGAAAATCTTGAGACTAGTATGTGGCCAAATTGTATGATGTTGAGGACCCATTGATCCGATGTAATAATTTTCCAGTTGTGGAGGTATTCTGATATCCTGCCCCCCACTGATGTTACTGGAGGGGGAGGAACAGTAGACAGAGCCCTTATAGCCGCTATTGTCGTTTAGGAGCATCTCTTCCCTGACGTCCCTGTCGTCCTCTTGATGGTTGATGAGAGAAAGACGCCGAGTGACCTTGGCGCTGCGAGTATTGGGGCTTGTACGACAGAGGACTGAGAATAAGATGAGATGCGTTGTTGGTTGCCACATCTATATGATAAAAAACCTCTCCCTTTCGCACCCCTGAAAGGAACCTTGCGGTAATGCAATGTCCCCAAGGACCTTGCCGTGTCCGTGTCCCTCGATGTCTTGAAGGGCATCATCTATATGCTTTCCAAAAAGCAGGTCTCCGTCATAAGGTAAGTCCAAGATCTTATTCTGAACCTCCTGGTGAAACCAGGTTGTCTGAAGCCAGCCCTAACGTCTTAAAACTGCTGATCCCGCTAGAGCTCGAAAAGCGGTGGTTGCTATGTCCATAGGACAATCTATCACTTCTGAAGAAGCACGTTCTCCTTCCTCCAGTATCTTCCTGGCTTCTACCTTTGCACCATCCGGAAGTTGGTCAACAAACGGGGATAAAATCGCACCACATTTGGCGATCATATCTACCCAGGATCGCGAGAGCATTAGCCGCTCGAACTAAAAGACTAGACATTGAGGAGAACCGTTTACCCACATTGTCCAGGCGTCTTACCTCTATCTGGTGATGTCGTAAGGGGCGCAGACCGATTTTTGGACTTCCTTTGCGCTGCCTGGGAAATAACTGAGTCCGGCTTCGGTTGACCCGTAAGGCAAGCGGGACTGTTTTCTGGAGCTTTATACTTTTTGTCCAGGCGTGGAAGAACAGGGATGACTGTAGCTGGATTCTGCATCACCTTAGTACCTTCAGACCACACATGCTCTATGATCGGTATTGAACGGATGGACTTTCTAAATGGTTCCTTGAAATCATAAAGGAAGCAGTGACTGTACTGTCATAATAGGAAGTCCAAATCTCATTGATGCTCTCTCTATAAGGTTATGGAAACCTCCAATATCTGCTGGAGGAGAGTCAACGGGATCCGGCAATGGTGAGGCCGGATCTGGAATAACATACTCGTCCCATTCTCTATCGGGGTCTGGGACTTGATGAATACTTGATGGTCATCATCAGTTGAGTTATCATCGTCATAAACAGCAATAACTTCCTGATGGCTTTCTCTTGGCTCCGGCTCTGTAGCTCGAGAAATGTGAGGTGTCACTGTAATTGGAGGAATAACAGGAATGGATGAAGGAGGTGGCGGCGTTTGCTGTTCCGAAGTTTGGGACGGAAACCTTCTCTTGTACTCCTGTAGCATCATTCGCAAATCCGTTATAAGAGAAGAAGGCATTGCCACCATGTCCTGTTGATGTTGAGGCCTCTTTTGTTGAACAAAATGGCGTTCTTTAGAGTAGTAGTTGTCTGAGTCTTGACATTTCACTCGCATTTGGGATGGGCTATAAGCATCCCCATAAGGGCCAGCCTTATCATCTGATTCCTCCTCAAAAAGCAAAGGTGGAGGCATGGGTGTCTCTGCGAGGGGATGTCATCTCTGGAGTGATCTGCTGTCTTTTTATAGAAATACGGACTTTTCTTAATCGTCGACGAGCTAGTCGTCGACGGAGCAGTCGACGGAGAGATGGATGTAGTCAACGGTGGACTGATAGTCTACTGTATCGTCGATGTGTTCGTCGTCAGTATGATCAAGGCTGTCCTAGTCGACGTCGTCCTCGTCGACACCATAGTCGGTGTCATCATAGTCGACGAAGATGTCAGCACCATCGTCAACGAGACGGGAACAGGTACCTGAAATGACGACGAAGATATCATTGCAGCCGCCGTCGACGGTCCTGTCGACAGAGCTGTAACTGAGCCCAAGTATATTTTGGACGTCGTCGTTGATGTACCAGATGTCGTCGTCGACGGACAACTTTTCTTATCCGATTTTCCTTCCTGAGGGACAGTAGTTGGTTTTTTGAAAACCACCTCCTTTTCAGATGGTGGAGAAGTAAGAGGAGTTTTCTGCACCTTCTTTGATGGCTGTAACTCAGTAGTCTGTGCCAGCCTCTCCTATCCGAGGCCTTAACAGGGGGCTCAGATGATATTGAAGGAGATGACCTACCCCTTTTCCTGGATCTTCTGGAGGACGTAGCTGAGGAAGAATCCTCACTGTCAGATGAAAGGACCTCCTTACAAGACTTCATCTTCTGTAATCAGGTTAACAAGCAGCCTTCCCTGTCTCTTACGGTCTTGGTAGAGCAGGTTTTGCAGATCTTACTATCTGTGGCCTTGTGTTCTGGATACAAGCAGTATATACAGTCCTTATGCTTGTCCTCAATGTACAGCCTCTTCTTTGAACAGGTGGCACAAGCTTTAAATAAAGCTTTCTTCTCCTTATCAGACATTGTAGAGTAGAAAAAGAAGAGAAATCCAAAGCGGAGGAGAAATCTGAGCAGAGCTCAGTGGAGACTCCCTTAGCACAACGTGCGGTAGAAAATCTGAGGCTCTCAGGAGGGTTCTAAGGGGTGAGGCTACTCATTTTTTGGTCTCTTACAAAAAGAGGCGGATAGGCTACAAAATGAGATGAGGCCTAGGCCTGTCTTTCCCTTTTGTACCTACTGCTATGGTATTTTTATTTTACCGAGGCTCCCATTCAGACGACGACGGGAGAATGATACAAAGCATGGGAATCTATGAAAGTCCAATACTGGGGCAAAAGTAATTCTAACCGTACTTACCAGTAACTTGAATTTCCTTCCATAGGATAACATTGCCTGCTTTTTGCTGAAAAAGTTTCCAAGTGTCGATTTTTGAAACTCTCAAATATTCTCTAAAAATCGTACCAACGATAAAAACGTAATTACTTGCATGTTTTAGATAGAGGTCCCAGTGCTGAACCTAGGAGTCCAGCACTGGATTACAAAAGTAACGTGAACATACTTTACCTGCAAATTGAATTTCCTTCCATAGGAGAACATTGGTAATTTCAACTGAAAAAGTGTCAACTTTTAAAATACAATAATATTCCTTAAAATTCACTACCGTAACCAAAACGCTCTTACTTAACTGTTTACAGCTCATGTCTTGGGACTGAATCTAGGATCCAGTCCTGTGGTTAGAAAAGTAATCTACAAAGTAACATTGCATTTAACAAAAAATTCCCATTGAGCTCAATGTTGCATTGTGTTTGAAATTGTGTTGCCTATTGCAACAAACTAACTATTGTATTCAAAGAGTCTATTGCCTATTTGAAAAGTATTTAACTAAAGTAATCCATTCTGAGAAAGTATACTTGGATACCTTGTTGGTTCTAAAATAAAACTATCTTTTGATACAAAACAATTGGCCTGGAGTTCAGTTCTTGTGTGTGAGACCATTTGCCGACTGAGTGTGTACAACAAATGCTTTACACTGTCCTCTGATACTGCCTTATTGCTCAACCAAGCTACCACTTTAGAACGTAAGGTTATATCTAACTTTAGCCTCTGCCATACCTCTGGGGATTGTGGACTGTGCACGCTGTAGCTTACTTTGGTCCAGTATATACAGAGCCACGTTCTTACACTAACAAAATGAATTGATGACTCATTGTGTTGCTGCGTCTAGATGTGAGTTTATTCTTAGTAATCAAGAAGTGATGTACAAGATACAAGCAAGGATGTAATTCAGTAAAGGCCCCAATTAAAGCCCCACCGGGATCAGCTGCCCTGCTGCTCAGCCTAAAATATAACTGACAATAGAATCAAACATACACAGAAGGAACTCTAGGTGACATTACAGATACAGGCTGAGCAGCTTAGAACAAACACTAAAGAAGGACAGAGAGGGAGGAAAAGCAGGATGTAACAGTTATATCTTATTTTAGCCTCTGCTAAACCTCTGTGGTCTGTGCACACTGTACCTTACTTTGGCGCAGTATATACAGAGCCACTTTCTTACAAGAGCATATTTGTATATCACAGTGCCACACATTCTGCAATTTCCATGCGAGGGCAACTTGTTTTTTTTCTTATCTGATGACGGAGCAAACATCGATAAAGCACTATACACAGAGAATCATCTCTAGGCGCTATCACGGATGCACCATAGGAGTGTACGTCACTCTTAATCCAACCTGAAACCGATTGTGCTCTTTATATGACTTGAGTGTGAATCGGGGCTAGGAACGGTCACCAGTAATGAGAGTTGCAAGCATGATGTATCTTTATATATTGCACATAGCACACATTCAGTAGATCGCGCCAATCGATGATGTATAGGACGAGGCGCAAACACATACCAGCACATTTGAGGTGACAAGAATTGTCCGAGATCATCGAACACAGTCAAGAGACAAAGCTGGGATTAGAGAAGAGACTGAGGTGGAGTAGTTGAACTGAGGGGATGGCCATGCATATTAGCTTGTGCGTGCTATTGGTGCAGATTTACCGACATTGGGAGGCCGATAAAGTGAGGGCAAGGACAGCCGTGCAAGACAAGCAGTAGAGAAGAGAAGCGCGCAGGCCTGGGGCTGCAAGTTTAAAAAACAAAACCACAGGAATTAAAGGAAAGCGGGAGAGTGGACAAAAAGATCATAAGCACGCGAGTGGTGCGCGCCACAGCGAGACATGTGGTTTGAATTATCGCGCACGTGTCTGGGCACGAAAATTCAAACCAGATGGTGCCTGTGCGGGTAACCGCAGACAATAGGCCGGGGGCAGAGCAAAGGCAGGACATGCACCCGCCTTTGCCCAATAGCGTGCTGTCTTTGTTAAAAAGACGCACGCAAAGGTCAAGAGCCTGGGACAAAACCAAAAGCACACGCACAAGCGTGTGGTGAGATTTCTAAAGCCCTAACAAAGTCGAGCAGTGCATGCGCCCTGCGCTAGGCTCAACCTAAAAAGGGGTAACAGCGGAGAGGAGGGAACGTTCTTCCACACTATTTGCGACTGTAGACACATGGCAACATATTGGACAGCAGTAATGCACACTATTTCCCAGACCATAGATATCTCCCTGTTACCGGAGCCTCATCGCTGTTTACTAAATGTATGGGAACCCAATGATTTAAAACCGGCAACAAGACTGGGTAATGTTGGGCATGATGATGGCAAAGCGTAACATCGCCATGTTATGGGGTTCAGCAACGCTACCAACACTCAGAAAGTGGTGCAGGGACATGGATGAGGCGATGGTGGCGGAGAAAGCAGTCTTTGTCCACCGAGGCTGCCCAGGGAAATGGGGGAAAATATGGGGGGCTTGGAACAAGGTACGAGGTTATATTTGTGAGCCTCCAAGCATTGCAGAGGGGGAGGCTGACTCAGACTAGGAGACTCCTGCTGTAATGGAATGATGAAATGTTGATGTGTCAAAATACCAGTTTCTATTTGTGATGTGCCCGCAAGAACCGCACTATTACATGTATAGACTGTATAGACTGTATGTATCGCTGCCCTGATTGCTATGTTAATTATAAAATAAAAAATCTTTTTTTTTTTAAATAGCTAAAGCGATGACAATCTCCCTATTAGCATTATTGGTAGATGTGATATTAAAGATGTAAATTCTACTTAGAAAAACCAATTTAAAAAAAAGGGGGAGAGCGGAGCTGAAATGTTTAAATATGTTTAGACATATTTAAACATTGGCAATTTAGCAGCAGAGGTTTGTAAAAAGTGTGGGGGGGGGCAGAGGATTTCTTTTTTTTTCAGGGAGTTTTCAAGAGGTTTGAAGACCATATTCTAAGGATGGCATTACTGGACACTCATAAAATCTAAGAATGGCCTTAAATATTACAGAGACCGGTCTGCTCATGCAGATAGTGTAGGAAGCTGGCTCTGTATATACTATACTAAAGTGAAGTATAGTGTGCACAGAGTCCAGTGGAACCCAAAAGGTAGAAGGGGGCTAAGTAGAAAGCACATCACTATTTCTGGTAGTGTAGTCAAGCAGTAAGGCTTTTTCAGAGGACAGTGTTGAGCAGGTGTTGTACACAGTCAGCAAATAAATTCACACACTCAAAGAACTTCAGACAAATTGTTTTTGTATAAAAATATTCTTTTAGTTATGTTATTTCCTACAACCAAGCAAGTCTGGCACAGGTAAGTGATTAGTGATTTGTGGTAAAAATACAGTTTGTAACAGTATGGATTGCAATTGTAAATGTTCATTCATTCATTTCAATCTTTATTTCGATCTATTTGGATCATAAGAAATACAAACAGTATAAAATCAATTTAAATTGATGCCAAATGAGACAAAGATTAAGGAGCATTACAATAAGCCTGTTAAAATCAATTACAGTATGTTTCATTTATCGCGAATCTATCTCTGACTTCATGTAGCGGGTACGGGTGTGCCACATCGCTGTTTAAAAATTGTGCCACCGCAAACACAATCGGGGGTGATAAAACAGTCTTTAAAATTCTGTAAGCTGGGAGGTAGTGCCTGAAACCTAGATTTTTAAGAAGAGGGACGAGCCAATATTTCCTCGATCTTTGATAAGCATTACAGAAGAATATAATATGCAAATCATTTTCCTGATGGCATGGGCATGACGGGCACTGTTCTCTCAACGATGACTGGGCCCAATGGTTAGTGAATGCCCTGATGGGGAGTGTACCGTATCGCCACTGCATAATGAATATGCTACTTACCAGTATGCATCTGTTCTTGGCATGTAGGGCTGCTAACATTCATATCTTAGCATTAGATCGCCGCCTAGTGTTGGGCTCGGATGATCGCACATTGTTGTCCTGGAAGAGTCTTCGAAGTATCCTGAGATAGGTGGCTCCTCCCCTGGACTACAGTGCGCATGGGCATCGGCTCCATCCCCAGATTGTGTTTCGCCATTGTGGCAGAAGATGGAGTGAAAAGTGTAAAGGATGTCCATGCTAATGAATAAATACAATAGTATATCTGCAGCTGCGACAGGCACCGGGGAGGAGGGCGGGCGATATGAATGTTAGCAGCCCTACATGCCAAGAACAGATGCATACTGGTAAGTAGCATATTCAGTTCGAGGCATGTGGGCTGCTAAATTCATATCTTAGCATAGAATACATAGCAGTCCCTCCATCAGCGGCGGTTGCCCGTGCCAGCTGCAGAAACCTGAAAAAGTGTCTTCAGAACAGCCTGTCCTACAGCAGCTTGCTGCTTGGAATGCACATCAACACAGTAGTGTTTTGTAAAGATATGTGGTGTAACCCACGTGGCTGCTCTGCAAATATCCTCTAAAGGAATGTTCCCTAGGAAAGCCATGGATGCCCCCAGTTTGCGTGTGGAGTGCGCTCTGGGGGGTATTGTTAAAGTGCGCTTGGCTTTTTGATAACATATCTGGATGCACTTAACAATCCATCTGGCTATCCCAGCCTTGGAAATCGGGTTGCCTTTGTGTTGTGGTGCGAAGGCAACAAAGAGTTGTTTTGTTTTTCTAAAGGGTTGTGTTCTGTCTATGTAGTACATCAACGCCCTCCGTACATCTAAGGTATGGAGCATTCTTTCCGCCACCGTTTGCGGGTTTTGAAAGAATGCTGGTAAGTCAATAGTTTGGTTTAGATGAAACTGACACCACCTTCGGAAGGAATTTGGGGTTAGTGCGTAGCACTACCCTATTTGGATGAATTTGAATGAATGGCTCTTGGATTGTGAGCGCCTGCAGCTCACTGACACGCCTCAGAGACGTAATAGCTACAAGGAAAGCTACTTTCCACGTAAGGAACTGGAGTTCACACGAGTGCAGTGGCTCAAATGGTGGTCCCATCAGTCTGGTGAGAACGACATTGAGGTTCCACACCGGAGCTGGCGGTGTTCTTGGGGGAATGACTCGTTTCAGACCTTCAAGGAAGGCCTTAATGGCGGGCACTCTGAAGACAGAGAGGTGCTGCCTGTTCTGGAGATAAGCCGCTATGGCGGATAGATGTATTCGAATGGAAGTGTACGCTAGATTGCACTTATAAAGATGCAACAGATAGCAGATGATGTTGGGGATAGATGCATCTAGCGGGTTGATGTCATTGGCTGTACAGTAAATGACAAAACGCTTCCACTTTGCAGCATAGCATGCTCTAGTAGTTTGTTTCCTCGCCTCCTTGATGATGTTCATGCATTCCGGAGGTAGGTTAAGGTATCCAAACTCTAGGACTTCAGGAGCCAGATCGCCAGGTTGAGCTGTTGCGGATCTGGATGCTGAATTTCTCCATGGTTCTGCGTCAAAAGACTGGGCGTGAGGCGCAGTCTTTGATGCGGCACCACTGAGAGTTCGAGGAACGTGGTGTACCAAGCCTGGCGCGCCCACGTTGGAGCAACTAGGATGAGAGTCATCTCGTGCTGCCTTAGCTTTCTTGCGACCAGCGGTATTAGAGGGGCTGGCGGAAAAGCGTACGCAAATTTGCCTGACCAGTTCATCCATATTGCATTCCCCTGCGACTGTGGGTGAGGGAACCTGGCGGCAAAGTGTTGGCATTTTGCGTTCTCTTTTGTGGCAAACAGGTCTATATCCGGATGACCCCACTGCTGGAAGTACGGGTGGAGGACAGATGGGTGTAACTCCCACTCGTGCATTTGATGGCTGTACCTGCTGAGCAGATCCGCCATCTGATTGTCCTTTCCTGGGAGGTGTTCTGCCATGAGGAAAATGTTCCTCTGAATGGCCCACTTCCACATGCTCTGAGCCAGATGAGACAGCTGTGGCGAGTGGGTGCCTCCCTGCTTTTGAATGTAGTACATCGCGGTCATGTTGTCCGTCCGGACTAGCACGACTTTGTTGCACAGATGTACAATGAAGGACTTGAGCGCCATGAAGATTGCCATCAGTTCCAGATAGTTGATGTGCATCTTCTGTTGCTGCGTCGTCCATAGTCCCTGCACTGTGTAAGTGAGCACATGAGCTCCCCATCCCTGGAGAGATGCGTCCGTTGTCAGGACAATCTGCGGCACAGGCTCTTGGAACAGTCGGCCCTTGCAAAGGTTGTGTGGAGTCCATCAATGCAGAGAGTCGTATGCCCGACTGGTAACCAACACTAGGTCTGTCAATTGCCCACGAGCCTGTGTCCACTGATTCGCTAAGCACTCCTGGAGGGGGCGCATATGTAGCCGTGCGTGAGGGACTATGAAGATGCAGGAGGCCATCATGCCTATCAACTGCATGAACACTCTCGCTGGAAGCGAGTGTTGTGGCCTGAACCTTTGGATCAGAGCCTGCATGCTGTCTATCCTGACTTGGTTTGGCTGAGCCATGGCCGTCAGGGTGTTGATCGTCGCACCTAGGAACTGCCGGACATGTGCCGGCTGAAGATGCGATTTTGGGTAGTTCAGGGAGAACCCCAGATCGTGAAGAAGGTGAATTGTAGTCGACATGTCTGCGGCGCACTGTTGCTCTGACTTGGCTTGCACGAGCCAGTCGTCTAGGTAGGGGTAGACATGGATGTTCTGCCTCCTGAGGTGCGCCGCAACTGTCGCCAGACACTTGGTGAACACCCTCGGGGCTGTGGTGACTCCGAAGGGTAGGACCTTGAACTGGTAGTGCCTGCCTTGAATAGTGAACCTGAGGTATTTCCTGCGTGACGGGTGTAGTGGAATGTGGAAATAAGCATCCTTGAGATCTAAGGTTGCTAAGAAATCTCCCTGGTTTAGCAATGGAAGAATCTGTTGCAGTGTAAGCATGTGGAAATGTTCTGACAGTATGTACAGGTTGAGGCGACGTAGATCTAGAATGGGTCTGAGAGATCCGTCCTTCTTTGGAATAAGGAAGTACAGGGAATAAACCCCTGTGCCTTCCTCTCCCACCGACACGAGCTCGATTGCTCCCTTTTGCAGCATCACCACTACTTCCTGCTGCAATAAGAGCAAGTGCTCTGCGGACATAGGCCTTTGCGGGATGTTGGGTGGAGTGGACCTCAACTCTAGGCAATAACCATACTGGACTAGTTGTCGCACCCACCTGTCTGTGGTGATGTTTCTCCAGACGGGCAGGAACTGCTGTAGTCTCCCCCCGACAGGTGTTAGGTGGTCGGGGGGCAGTGACAGAGAGTCACTGTTTGCTCGGAGCAGAGGAGCGGGAGCTGTTTCCTCTGCCGCGACCTCTGTTGCTGTTATTTCTGTAACCTCCCTTGTTCTGTTTTGTGAACGAGGATTGTGCCCCACCTTTAGAGAACTGGGATTGTTGACCCATTTGTCCTCTGGTGACTCCACGTGCACCTGAGCGACGAAAATTGCTGCCACGAAACTGTTGTGACTGCAGGGCCCCCATGGACTTAGCAGTTTCTGTGTCCTTCTTTATTTTCTCTAGGGTGGTGTCAACATCTGGACCAAACAGACTTTCAGGATTGACTGGCTGATTAAGGATTGTTGTCTGAATATCCGGTTTAAACCCTGAGATGCGGAGCCACGCTTGTCGTCTCAGCATAACGCTAGTGTTGATAGCTCTAGCAGCTGTGTCCGCAGCATCAAGTGCACACTTGATGGCTGCGTTTGAGATTAGCTTTCCTTCCTCAATGAGCAGTTGGGTGGCTTCTTGGAACTGTGGAGGCAGGTGTTGTACAATCTGTTCTAGGGTGTCGTAGTGCGCCCTATCGTAACGCGCCAAGAGTGCCTGTGTATTGGCGATGCGCCAAAAGTTTGATGCCTGTGCAGCTACTCTTTTGCCCCCTGCCTCTAGCACTTTGGACTCCTTATCCGGGGGAGGAGCTTCACCCGTTGTCTGGGAGTTGGCACGTTTCCTGGCATTGGCGACCACAAGAGAGTCCAGTGGCAATTGTCCCCGGATGTATGCGGGGTCCGCAGGTGCAGGTCTGTACTTTTTTTCAATGCGAGGGTTGACCACTCTCGCTCTTGTAGGCTCCTTAAATATGTCCCCAGCATGCTTGAGGACTCCTTTAAGCATAGGCAGTGTCTTTACTGTCCTTTCAGAGACTGAAAAAATGTCGAAAAGGAAGTCTTCCTCAACCGGGTCGGCATGCATGTCCACATCATGATTGGCTGCCGCCCTTTCGAGTAGTGCATGAAAACCTGCTGAATCCTCAGTCGGGGATGCACGTGCATTAAAAAGCTGCGGGTCCTGCCCCACACCCTGGGTGTTCTGGTCACCAGTGTCATCATATGAATCCGGTTGTGCATCAGGTTCATTGATAGGGAAATTGTACTGCTCGTCTTCATCATACCCCTCACCCGCAGAGTGTTCTGGGGAGGGAGTAGGGCTCCGTCTCGGAGGAGGCTGGATTGGTTCCGTGAGGCCTGAGGCGTCAAGGGGCACCCTCTTCTTCTTTAGTGGGATGACATAGGAGTCCACTGGCTCCGAAGTGATTTTCCTCTTATAGAGGGTCAGTTTGCCTGTGTCAGCGTCGATGAAATGCTCTGAATCGTCCTCTGATTCGAGTACCCGACGTGGAAGCGGGCCAGTCGGTGAAGAAAACACCTGTTTCGGTGCCGATTTGGTTGAAAATGCTTTCGGCGCCTCCTTCGGCGGCAAAATAAAGAGAAGTTTCCCAGAAGGCTTCGCTGGAGTGTCCTTTTGCGGCTGCGGCGATGGTATCGGAGCCGACGGGGCAAAGGCCTTCTCCCTGATTCTTTGCAGTGATTCGGCTATGAGGGACGGCTCACTCACAGTTTGTTTCGGCGCTGACGAGGATGGTCTGATCTTTCCCTCGGATCCGACGTCCTTGTGGGCCTTGTGCGCTTTGGGCGCGGATCCTGTCTTAACCGCCTCCGATTCCTGTGTTCGGGGCGCAGACTTCTTTCCGTGTGCCTGCGTAGCCTCCTTGGAGCCGACTTTGGCGGGCTTGGACAGCGTCGTAGCCGATGACCCGTGCCGACCATCTTTTTTGGAGGACCCCTCCTCTGGCGTCGGTTTCGATTTTGCAGCATCGGAATCGACGGACTTCTTCGACTTCTGCGGACCGGAGGTCGACGGAGTCGTTTTCACCGGCACGGCAGCCATCTTAGGGACACTCGAGTCCTTAAGTTTCGGTTTCGTTTTCGGGTCGGCCATTTTAGGTGTTGTCGATCCCGATGGTTTCGGTTTCGGTTTCGAAACAGTCTGCTCAGCAAGTAAGTCCGTGGCCGGGCCCGAAGGCGGGGCTGTGGCTTGCGGCAACGGGTCTTGGGTAAGGCCGACAGGCGATCCCGTGTCCCGGTCGGTATCCTCGTAACCTTCGGGGCAGAGCTCGTTCCCCGAGCTGTCTGCCGCGGCCCCATAAATCTCATCGTCGTCTCCTACCTCGTCGACGTATTCAAGGCCTTGACCCGCGACTCCGTCGTCGTCTCCCGGATCCGCCTCGACCTCCGTCTCGGGTGGGGAGATTTGGAGATGATGACCCTGGTCCTCTTCGTCCTGGTCGCCGAAGATGTTCTCCGGATCCGGGGCCGCTTGTTTAGCTTCCATGCGCACCGCGCGCCGAAGCTTGAGAGTCTTCTTCGAGCGGAACTGTGCACACAACTTGCACTTGCCGTCGTCGTGGTCAGGCGAAAGGCATTTGTTACACACGGGGTGTAGATCGATGTGTGGGTACTTGGACCCACAGAGCGGGCAGTACTTAAACGGGCTCCGCTCCATGTCTGAAAAGTTTTGCAGTCGTGTAGCGATGAGAAGGCCTCAAAGTTCCGAGAGCGAAGAAAACTCCGCTTATTCCGGCTCCAAGAGACGGAAGACTCGAGACCGTACGCAGACAATACCGACGCAAAAAAATCGAGGCCTTTTGGCCGCTAAAAGTTAGTTTTTCTTGGTTCCGACAGTAAGACGTCGAGACCACATCCGAACCCAATGGCGGAAAAAAACAATCTGGGGATGGAGCCGATGCCCATGCGCACTGTAGTCCAGGGGAGGAGCCACCTATCTCAGGATACTTCGAAGACTCTTCCAGGACAACAATGTGCGATCATCCGAGCCCAACACTAGGCGGCGATCTAATGCTAAGATATGAATTTAGCAGCCCACATGCCTCGAACATAATTTTCTGGTCAAAACGGGAGTAATACCATCGAGGACTTGCTCTAGATCAGTGTTTCCCAAACTGTGGTCCGCGGACCCCCAGGGGTCCGTGACACATTCCCAGGGGGTCCGCAGGCAACAGTTTTAAAAGCACAGAAAAGTTTCTTGTATAATTAGCAGATTGCCAGCAGCAATAAAAGTGTCAAGATAAAGCCAGTGATTAATCTACCTGCTGGAGCGTGAGGAGAGTTTTGTTTAGTGGCAGCTTTGACTTAACTAATGTAGCACAGAGGGTTAAATGTGCCTACTGCAAAGAACGTGTAACATGCATTTTAAAAAGCAGCATTTTATGTGCATAGGTTCGTGGTTACTGCTTTTGTCACAGAGATTCTTTTGTTACTGTGTACTTCATAAGTGACAATCGTAATGTAGCAGAGGGACCTATAAAATGTCATCAAAAAGCTGCTTGCAAACTGCATGGTACCAGTTAGTAACTTTTGTTTTTTCCCCAGTTATTCATTATCCTGATGCTGCTAAAAAGATTTATTTGGGTGGAAATACATTTTTAATGTTAAAGTCAGTGCTAGCCACTGTGTTATGTTCTGAATCCTGAGTTAGTGCTTTTCCAGACCAAGCACTCTTTAAACATTTTATATACACACTGATTTACATGTACGATTCAATGTCTCTATATGTGTGTGATGTAAAGTGCTCTGACATCCTACAATGGTATGAGAGATGCTATAAAACAAATGAAATACATGTGACAGAGGGGCTATTACTTCAATATAAAATACTAAGGGCCAGATGTACGATCCATTTTTATATGCGTGAACGGGTTTGTGAACCCGCTTTCACATGCAAAAACGTATTGGGCCATGTACATTGCCTATTTCGCGAGTCGCAATTTGTTTGCGACTCGCTAAATAGGTTTTGCAACTTGCTATTTGGAAGGGGCATTCCCTTCCAAATAGCGAGTCTTAAAACCATGTACAAATGTTTTGCGGTCGCAAAATACTCGCAATTACCATTTACTTCAAGTAGATGGTAATGCATTTGGCAAAGGGGAAGGGGTCCCAAAGGGACCCCTTCCCCTTTGCAAATGCATGCAAAATTATTTTTTAAGGGCAGGCAGTGGTCCCAGGGACCTCTGCCTGCCCTTAGAAATTGAAACGAAAACGTTTCATTCTCTTTTTTTTTTTAAATGCATGGTAAATGGGCTGCATTTTTTTTTAAACTGCTTTATTTACAAGCAGAGCCCAGCAGGCACCTTACCTAGGAGGGCTGGCATTCCCAATAGGCTCGCAAATTGCGAGAGGCTCATTAATATTAATGAACCTCGCAATTTGCGACCCCATTGGGAATCCGAAACAGTGTTAAACACACTGTTGTACATTTCATTTAGCGACTCGCAATTTGCCACTCGCAATGTGTCGCCAATTGCGAGGCGCTAAATGAAATGGTCGTACATCTGGACCCAAAATCCTTATGGGCAGATTTACAAGCCCCTTGCTCCTCTTTTACGCCACCGTTGCGTCACTTTCGTGATGCAGCGGCGACGCAAAAGATGCGCCATGGTGCAGGGTATTTACAACGTGACGCATCTGAGAGATGCGCCACGTTGTAAAACCCTGCGCCAAAAGGAGGCGTTCCAGCGCAGGAACGCCTCCTAAAAGTGGCTGAGTGAAATCTACAAGATTTCACTCAGTCACTTTGGGGCCCATGCTGCGTCAAAACCCTGCGCCTGCTTGAAGCAGGCATAAGGATTGACGAAGCATTAACAAGATTCGGCCCCCCAGAGCATTGCTGGAGGGGTCGCGCTTGCGACGCAACTCCAGCAATGCGCCACCTTTACGGCACAGATGCGTCATGCATCTGTGCTTTTTTGCCCCATGAGGCGCAGCATTGTAAATGCGGCGCATCAATGGTGGCGCAGGCATGGCGCACAATAAGCGGCGCATCCCTGCTGATATGCATGAATGCGTCACTTATTGTAAATCTGCCCCTAAGTACTTTCAGTTTTTGTTTTGTGTGCACACGTGTGTATTTTTTTCGAATTACTGTTTTAATATTTGAAACTTAACTCATACAAATTGCTTGGGGGTCCCCGGCTTCCAGTGGTGACTCAATGGGGGTCCTCAGGAGTCAAAAGTTTGGGAACCACTGCTCTAGATAGTATGAGTCTTTAGATTTGATAGACAGATTCGTGAGGGACCCCTCCCGTGTACTCCCTCTTAAGGCCAGTAACTTTAGCTCATAAAAATCGTTCGAGAGGAGTTTGCGTGGGATCCTACTGCATGCATTACCTGGGTCTAGCCATAGCTCAGGTCTTCCTATGCTCTCGCATGTTTGTTTTATGTATCTCAGCCATGGGATTTGTGTTGCATTGGGTAAGCATAGGATCTCTTGGAGCTCAGTCCTATAGTTCGTAAGTTCTGGCGTGCTCCAGATACGGCGCCAAAAGGTTATTGGTTTTAATCCCAGCTCTTCTGTAATTGGTCTAAGACCCAAGTCCAGTCTCATCGGAAGAAGCTGGGTGCTTAGGGTAAGGCCGCCAACTGCCTGATGAAGTTATTTTCAGTAACCAATAGGTTTTGGGCAGGTGTGTGACCCCACAGTTCCCCCCCATATGTGACAGCCCCTCTTGCCTGCATTTTGTAAATTTGAAGCACGGGACCGAAAGGTTTATAGGTCGACCCACTTGCCATCCTGCAGATGCCACTCGTTAACTGGACCAATTTCATATTGGCCTTGGTCCGGTGCGTGTCCCAGGTCATATCCTGATTGATAGTTACCCCCAGGTATTCGAAAGCGAGAACCCTCTCTTGTCTCAATGCACCTATGGTGGGGTTGGGGCGTGTTGAGGAGGGGGGGTTGAGAATCATGTATTTGGTTTTCAAGGCATTGATCTCAAGCCCCCGCTCCACACAAAAAGCTAAAAACCCGTCCAGGACCCGTTGTATTCCCATAGGAGACTTGGACAGCAGCAGGGTGTCGTCCGCAAACATAATAGCGGGCCCCCTGCTGCCATTGAGCTTGGGAGCGTCAATGTCGCCTATCCTAGTCAAGTGGTTGATTACCCCGTTGACAAAGAGGCAGAACAGGGTCGGTGCAAGCACACAACCCTGTCTCACCCCCTTGTCAACGGGGAACCTTCCAGAAAGAGCCCCGTTTCTACCGCACCTGACACGTGCAAAGTTCCCCTGGTGTAATCTTATCAGAATGGTCAAGATGTCAGCCGGAATACCCAACTCCGCCAGTACGGTCCATAGTCTGTCTCTTGGCACTAAATCGAAGGCGGCTCGCAAGTCCACAAATACCGTGTACAAACTGCCGCCCTCGATTACCACAGTCTTCCAGAACAGAAGATTCAGTTTGTAATATCTTGGGAACTAGACCAGCATCCTTCACTATGGGTGCTGGTATAACCTTGTTCTTGAGCTCTACCCCGCCTCTAGCTACGTTGTTGTTTGTTTTAAAAGTGTCAGCAAATTGCACAGTTGCTTTTTCTATGGTCACTAGCCTGGCTTCAATCTTTAGTAGGCGTGCTTCAAGAGGGCTTAGTAGTGTCTTGAGAAGTGCGTCGATGTTGGAAAGAGTAACATCATTGACTCCAGTAGTTGCACTGGGAGAAGGAGTTATCGTGTCTGTTGTCTGTTGTGGTGAATTCACAGTTAGTGATACCGTGGTTTTATCCGGTAATGTGCATCCTTTATTACTTAGTCCTTGTCTGTTACCCTCCACTGTGCCGTTGTGCTTTGCAACTTTAGCCTTTCGCCCCCAGGATTTTGTGCCCCTCTTTTCCTTTTTGGTATAGCTCCTTCCCTTTCCCCCTGCGTTGGGCGGCTAACTCGGTCGTTGATATCAACCGTGCGGGCCATAATGGTAATGGGTAGAGGAAGAATGGGCTGCGCTTGAGTCTGGGGTAGGGGTAAAAGACAGAACTCTTCGGGGGCACTAGTGTCGTTGTCAATGTTATAAAAGGTAGAATTGGTTAAATCAGACAGGGCTGGTGTCCCACTGACCACATTTTCCCTGTTATCTGAGACAATGCGATCCAATCTATTTTCCAGAGACCTTGCGTGCGCTATGGGACCCATGGAAGATCTTTTCACCCAATCTATTTCTTGGGATATACGCCTTTCTAGTATGGTAATTTCATCAATCAAGAGAGACCCTGCCTTAGCAAAGTAAGTGTCCAAAGTACCTTTTGCTGGACCAGCGGCCAGCGTACTCTTGCTCCTTGTCTCTGTGCGCCATAGTTCCTGAATGTAGGCAGAGGAAAGAGAACTAAAAAATGACAGCAAGGAGCAAGGGGGGTGGTCCGGTCCCGGTCTCGACCGTTCTCGAACGGCCTCAAACGGCCCGCCCTTTGCCCGGGTTTCACCCTGTGCTCCGTCCCGCACGCTTCCCGCGTTCCGCGGGAAGAAGGCGTGCTTAAGTAGGGGGAGCAGGGGGCGGGAAGAGACACCAGCTGCGCTCAGTTGTTCAATGCGCGATGCTCGCTGGGTCTTGCAGTCCCGGCCCCTGCAGGCGGTGAAGTTCTGCCTCTGAATCGTCGTTTTTCGCACTCCCCAGAATCCAGTGTCAGAAGGAATGTGGCTCCGTGTTAACGGCGTTCAGGATCCCAAGTAAATAAAATGCGGCTGAAACGGCTTGCGAGCGGCTCCCGCGAAGCGGGGGCCGCGAGCCGTAAATAGGAGAAAGGAGCAGGGGGCGGTAAGAGACACCAGCTGCGCTCAGTTCAATGCGCGATGCTCGCTGGGTTTCGCAGTCCCGGCCCCTGCAGGCGGTGAAGTTCTGCCTCTGAATCGTCGTTTTTCGCACTCCCCAGAAACCAGTGTCAGAAGGAATGTGGCTCCGTGTTAACGGCATTCAGGATCCCAAGTAAATAAAATGCGGCAGAAACGGCTTGCGAGCGGCCCCCGTGAAGCGGGGGCCGCGAGTCGTAAATATGAGCAAGGAGCAGGGGGCGGGAAGAGACACCAGCTGCGCTCAGTTGTTCAATGCGCGATGCTCGCTTGGTCTCGCAGTCCCGGCCCCTGCAGGCGGTGAAGTTCTGCCTCTGAATCGTCGTTTTTCGCAATCCCCAGAATCCAGTGTCAGAAGGAATGTGGCTCTGTCTTAACGGCATTCAGGATCCCAAGTAAATAAAATGCGGCAAACGGCTTGATTTAATTACAGTAGTGTTACTGATAATGTAGGGGTTTTCAAAATACAGTACATATACTTTGTGTATGATTTTTAGTGAAATTACAGGTAAATTACATTTAAGATTACGTTTCTTCCACACTGCAGTATCCCTGGATAATGCACTGAGATTTTCTGGAAACAGGTAAGTAAAAGCGTTCGTCATTACAATTGTAATGAAATTTAGGTTTTGAAACTCCACACTTGAAAACTTTTTCAAGAAAAACAGTCCATGTTATCCTATGGAGGAAAATAGTGTTATCGGTTTTAGGGTAAGTATTCGGTAGTGGGAGTTGAGGTTCTGGGGGTAGACTCAGGGGTCCACCAGGGTCAAGGATGCGCTCGTTACACCCTCAGCGACACTAGGGCGGCCGGAAGCAGAGTGCTCAGGCCCAATGTTATCCAATGGGGTATAGGGGGCCTCGGTTGGTGGCTGCTGACGAGCAGGCCACTTGGTTGTGGGAGCAAAGCTCCTGGACTTCAACTCAGGTGCAAATGGGGAAACAAAGTGCACCCTCAGCGGCACTAGAGCGGCCAGGTGCAGGGTGCGGTTTCGATGCCGGGGCCCCCTGTTTGCAATGGGGAACTTCCGGTTTGCAAAGGAACTGCAGGCTCGGGGACGAAGGTCTTCTGGGTGCGAACACCACTTCGAAGTAAGTTGGGATGTTGGGGGTTGGTTAGGCACCGTCACTTGGCCCACCCAAGGCAGTGGGGTGTCAGGTGCAGGAGTGCCTTTTTATGATCTTCCTACCAGCTCCAGGTCACGGTTGGGGGGGACCTTCTAGTTTGAGGCTGCCTGCTTTGGATGGAGGCTCCGAGGTAGGTCAAGGGTCGCCGGATCTCGGGTCAGGATCGCTGGGGGGACCTCCTCTTGGTGTTGGGCCACTCCAACTCTTGCCTTGAACCGTGTCCACCACTCACCTTAATTCTTGGAGATTGGTCTTCTAAGTCGCTGTACTATCTGTTTGTAGAACTTGTTCTTCCTTCCACAGGAAGGCACTACAGAATCAGAAATTGTACCGTGTCCACTTTTTAAAGAGAAAATAATTTATATTTAAAATTTACTTACCGTAACGATTTTTCTGTGATGCCTAAACATATGTAACGATACTTGCTATCGTTATAAAATGGTGTGGATCTCCTTGTGTTGTGTGTCATTTATTGATCATTGTGTGCATTTCCAAACATCTTGCACTCCTCTGTGTTAAGCCTAAGACTGCTTGACCACACTACCCCCTAATAGAGCACTTTGGTATTGTATAGCAAGCCCCTGTACACTCTTAAGAGAACCCCTGGACTCGTTACACAGTATATCAAATTATTGATGCATCACATAAAGAGCCAGTTTCCTACAGGGAACATGTGGATCCCTGACCCGCCAAAATAGATAGCCATCCAGATATGACGTTTGTACTGGCCCAACATCAGGTCAAAAAGTAGAATGGTGAATTGGAAGCAGTCTGACCCAACTACAAAGTTGAATGGGTCACGATTAATCTCTATGATAGTAAACCAATGCTTTAATAGTTGGACCTAAAAATGCTGCCAAAATCAAGAGTGTGTCTAGTTGAAGGCATTCCCTTTCATGTGTTGCATGGTTCAGGACAATGAAGTATAAGGAGTAGTTTCTGTCCTGTAACTCCAGTTCTGTAGTAGGGGTATCTCTGTTATAGTCATAAACTAGTGAATAGTCCCGCCCATGTGCGTGGACCCCGCAGCAATCAAAAATAATCTCTTAAATTGTCAGAAAATGCAGAACTGCACAGACACTTGAGAGAATTTAAAGACAGATAATGCAGCCTATATCCACAGGCTACACTGTTCAGTACTTCAACTAGAAATTTCACCAAAAATCCACAAACGGCAAAGCCTGTCCAGGTTTTTCTAGCCAGAAAAACATGCTTTTACCAGAAAAGCCCTCAGGAATCATAGAGAGGAAGGAGTGGACAGACAAGCCTCATAGGCTGCCATTATGTGGCTCAGAACAGGATACTGTGCCTTTAAGAGAACCTTCCAGAACTCTCCCAGTATCCCAGAATGCACAGCAGGTCCCTTTTACTTTCAGTTCTTTTTGAAGGCGTAACACGCCAGACCTGTAGCATTCCTTTTACATGAATATCTCTCTCCATCGGGGAGGAGGGCGGGCGCTTATGACTAACAGATACCCCTACTACAGAACTGGAGTTGCAGGACAGAAAGTACTCCTTCTGTAGTAGGGGATCTCTGTGTACAGTCATAATCTAGTGAATAGAATGGCAAGCCCACCCCCACACCAAAGCGGTGGTGGAGAGAAGAAAAGTAACACAACTACTGTGTGAACAGATTTCGCAGCAAAGCCTGCCCAACCTGAGCGTCTGCCCGGGCATCAGTGTCCAGACAGTAATGCTTAGCAAAGGTATGGACCGACTTCCAAGTGGCCGCTTTGCAGATCTCTGCAATCGGAACATTACGAAGCAAAGCAGTCGTGGCAGCTTTGCCCCTGGTGGAATGAGCCTTAGGTTTACCTCCTAATGTCTTATTAGCCTTTTGGTAACAATTGTATACAGGACACAATCCACCTAGAGATGGACTGTTTAGAGGTAGCAAGACCAGTCCCGACTGATCCATAATTGATAAACAAATGGTCTGACCTACGAATATCTTTGGTTTTATCCAGATAAAATTTCAACACCCTCCTAACATCCAGGGAATGCAAAAACCTTTCCGCTGGAGATGAAGGATTCTGAAAGAACGTAGGTAACGTTATGGTCTGGTTCAAATGGAAATCCGAGATAACCTTTGGAAGAAATTTAGGGTGAGTACGCATAACAACCTTAGCAGCATGAAATACAGTATAAGGTTCTTGGCAACACAGCGCCTGAATTTCACTCACCCTGCCGGCCGATGTGATGGCCACGAGGAACGCCACCTTCCAGGATAAGTGCTCAAACGAAGCCTTATGAATGGGTTCAAAAGGCTCCTTCATCAATCTGGACAGCACCACATTCAATTCCCATGAAGGCGAGGGAAGCCGAACAGGAGGGAACACTTTCTTCAAGCCTTCCAAAAAATCCTTAATCACAGGGACTTGGAAAAAAGAAGCTTGTGAAGGACATTTCCTGTAGGCAGTCAATGCAGCGAGATGAACCTTAATGGAATGGACATTAAGGCCAGACTGCGCCAAATGTAGAAGGTAAGGAAGGATGACATCTTCCTTACAGGTCGTCGGGTCATAGCTCTTGGACTTGCACCAGATACAAAAACGCTTCCACTTGTAAGCATAAGAAGTCCGAGTGGAAGGACGTTTAGCCTCCTTCAGTATGTCCATACAATCATCTGGCAAATTCAAATGGCCATATTGCACTATTTCAGGAGCCATGCCGCCAAACTCAAAGACGAGAGATTGGGGTGCACCATCTGCCCCCCGAACTTCGTGAGACGGTCCGGCCTGCACGGCAGCCGTATGCGAGGAAGGAGAGACCGGTGAAGCAGGTCCGTGAACCACCATTGTCTGGGCCACTCCGGGGAAATCAGGATCATCCGCTCCCTGGACTGGGACAGCTTGATGAGCACCGCCGGAATCAGGGGAATGGGTGGAAAAGCGTACAGAAAGCTGTTCGACCAGTTGATCCATAACTCATTCCCCAGCGTCCCCTGCTGGTAGTACCTGGAGGCGAAGTCTCGGCATTTGCTGTTTTCGGCGGTTGCGAAGACTTCTCCTAGTACTTCGTCATCTATGACCCATTCGTGATTTTCCTGAATCAGTCTGCTCAGTGCGTCGGCCTGAACATTCTGCACACCTGGTTATCGTCATTCCTCTGGCCTGAAGCCAGCACCAGATCGCCTGCGCCTCCTGTGACAGAGTGCGTGATCTCGAGCCCCCCTGCTGGTTGAGGTAATACAGCGTGGTCGTATTGTCCGTCTGTACAAGCTGAGAGTTGGCCTGGAAGGACGGATGAAAGGCCTTCAGTGCCAAGTGAACAGCTCTGAGTTCCAGGAAATTGATGTGGTACGTTGACTCCGTCTGGGAACACAGTCCTTGGATCTGTAATTGTCCAGAATGCGCTCCCCATTCATGGAGAGAAGCATCCGTCATGATAGTCTGAGAGGGAATGTCCTTGTGGAATGGAACCCCCTTGAGGAGGTTCTCCGCCGACCACCACCATCTCAGGGACTGCTGAGCATGTAGAGACAACCGTATCCTGTCGTCCCAGGTCCCTCGTCTCTGGTCCCACTGATCCTCCAGACATTCCTGCAGCGGCCTCATGTGCAGGCGTGCATTCGGAGAGAGGAAGATACAAGAGGCCATTGACCCCAATCCTCACTGTTGTAGATGGAGTGGTCATAAGAGCCTGAGCCTTCCGAAGGATCGATAAGCGTCTCTCCTCCGCAGGAGACACGCTTGCTGACAACGTATCGATCGATGCCCCCAGGTATTGTATGGTCCGGAAGGACGGATGAAAGGCCTTCAGCGCCAAGTGAACAGCTCTGAGTTCCAGGAAATTGATGTGGTACGTGGATTACGTCAGGGACCGCGTCCCTTGAATCTGTAAGTCTCCGGAGTGCGCCCCCCAGCCGTGGAGAGACGCATCCGTCACGATAGTCTGTGTGGGAATGTCCTTGTGGAAGGGAACCCCTGTGAGGAGATTCTCCGCCGAACACCACCACTTAAGAGACTGAAGAGCATGCAGAGACAGTCGTATCTTGTCGTCCCAAGACCCCTTCCTCTGATCCCACTTATCCTCCAAGCACGCCTGCAATGGTCTCATGTGCAGCCGTGCGTGAGGAAGATACAAGAGGCCATCGACCCCAGTAGAGAAGACACTGTCCTCACTGTTGTAGATGGAGTGGTCCTAAGAGCCTGAGCCTTCCGAAGGAGTGATAACCGTCGCTGCTCTGAAGGAGACACGCTTGCTGACAGCGTATTGATGGAGGCTCCCAAGTACTGTATGCACTGGACCGGAGTTGGGACAGACTTGGACATGTTGACGTGTAACCCCAGCTTGATCAGGAGAAGGCACGTGTTCTGAAAGTGTGCTTGAGCTTCCGAAAAGGAGGAGGCCTTGATCAACCAATCGTCCAGGTACGGGTAGACAAACACCTTGTTCTTCCTTAGGTGTGCAGCTACCACTGCCATGCACTTCGAGAATGTTCTGGGCGCAGACTTCAGCCCGAATGGCAGTACTGTGTACTGATAATGATTGGCGCCGACTTGGAATCGCAGGAACTTCCTGTGTTTGTGTGCAATGGGCACATGGAAGTACGCATCCTGTAGGTCTATAGCACATAACCAGTCTCCATGTTGCAGCGGAGGATAAATCTGATGCGACAGCATGCAAAACTTCTCTCTGCGAATTCACTTGTTTGCTTGTCGCAAATCCAGAATGGGCCTGAACTCGTTCTTGTCCTTCTTGCGAACCAGAAAGAACCGGGAGTACAGACCTCTTCCTCTTTGAGACAGAGGTACGTCTTCTATCGCCCTTTTCCTTAACAGGATATCGGCCTCCGCCTGGAGCTCGCGCAGTTGAAACTGCGAGCTGACCAGTGGAATTGCTGGAGGCGGGCTGGTGAACCGAAGACTGTATCCATTGCAAACAATATTCAGCACCAACTTCTCCTGAATACTTTTTCCTCACTCTGCCAGAAAAAATGGAACGCTTCCCCCCACCGGAGTGGGTAACGGATGTAGGAAAAGTAACCGCTCAGAGTCGAGACCCAGCTGGGCCTTTGTTCGCTGCAGCGGACTGCTGGCCGCCTCTACCCTTCTGGGCTTCTGGAAGGGCCTCCGGAACTGCTGCTGCTGTTGCTGCTGCCCCGAAGCCTGCCCTCGCTCTCTGCCCTGTGCCCGAACCATCTCTGGAACAGGCGGTAGGACTTCTTTTCTTTGGGCTTCTCCAACCCAACAGCCGTCAGGGTCTCGGCCTCCGCTTTCATGCGGGCCATCTCATCGTCCGCATGCTTGCTAAACAGGGTTTCCCCCGAGAATGGCAGACTGGCCACCCGCTGCTGAGCCTCCGGCTTGAGTGATGTGGGCCTAAGCCAAGCATGGCGCCGTTGGTTGACCCCATGACAGTACCCATGGGCCGCCAAAAGAGACGCATCAGCAGCCGCGCTGATGACCTGGTTCGACACCAGCATCGCCTCCTTCAGGATCTCCTGAAAATCCTCCTTCTCTCTCGGGGCAGGAATTCCGTGAACTGCTGGAGGGACTCCCACAGGGCACGATCATACCGCCCTAGCAGAGCCGCATCGCTAGACGCATTCATAGCCGTAGATGCCGTCCCACAGGCCTTCCTGCCAGCTGAGTCGATCCATCGGCTGTCCTTATCGGGAGGAACTGTAGAAGACGGGGAGGTAGCATGTTGTTTCCTGGCCGCCGTCACTATAACAGAGTCTGGAATCTGATCCATCCGCAGAAAAGCCGGGTCAGAATCCGGTGCCCTGTATTTCTTAAGGAGCCGGGAGGGAGCAGCCCTCGTCACTGCTTGTGTGAGGAACAGCTCCTCCGCCAGCTCTACCAATCCTGGCACTAGAGGTATTAAAGGGCGAGACAAATGCTTCTTATGAAGTGTCTCAAAAATCACGGACGTCGTGGGTGTTGGCGCCGTCAATGTGATACCCAACTTTGCTGCACCCCTCATGAGAACATCCTGGAATGTGCTGATGTCGTCCACCGGAGGTACTCTCGTCCCCGGGGATTCCGACAAAGTCGGTGAATAGGTTCTGGTCCTGGAAGAGTCCGTGCGGGACCGTGATCCGCGCCTCCTGTGGCGTTGTCTTGACCTTGTTGAGGAACTGCGACGACTCCGCGATCTCCCCCTCCGTCCGGAGCGCAATCGCGACCTCCTTGGCTTCGGGCGCTCTGCCGGTTCCTCAGGGGTGGGCGACTTTGGCTTGGCTGGGGCCCTCGGCCGAGGGGTCCCCTTAGGAGTCGAATATCGTGGCAGTGAAGCCGTTCTCAGAGGAATCGGAGGAGGCTTGTCAGCCGGCAGCTGAGGTTGAGTTTGAGGTTGAGGTTGCAGTGGAAGTGGTGGAAGTGGAGGCGGGTGGGAGCCCGCGGAGTAAGCCCCCTCGGCAAAGGAGGAGGGGGCGGAACAGACTTCTGCCTAGAAGGGGTATACACTACTGAGTACACCGAGCCTGGTGATCCGCCTTCCTTTCTAGGCTGGGACGTTGGAGAGTCTCCCATAGGCACCTGGCGCCTGCTAGACTGACTCCTGGCGCCAGAACTCCTTCTGCGCCTTCTCGCCTTCAAAGAACGGCGACCCGACGGCGAGCGTCGCCCCCTCGACGGCGAACGCCTCTCCCTCGACGGCGAATGCCTTTGCCTCGACGGTGACCTCCTTTTCCTCAACGGCGACCTCCTGCGCCTCGACGGTGACCTTCGCCCGGACGGCGATCTTCTCCTCGACGTCAAGGATCCCCTTGACAACGACCTTCTCCTCTTCGCCGACGGCGAACGGCGGTGTCGCCTCGACGGCAAGCGCTGACGCCGGGCCACCTCTCGCCGTCGAATACTAGACGACGCCGCCGACGAGGACGACGACGACGAAATCTTCACCGGAGATCTCGACGGCGGTCTGTTCAGTTACCTCGATGCCGAACGTCGACGTCGCTTCGACCCAGAGCCCTGGGGAGACGGGGAACAGACTGTAATCATCCTTCTCGACGCCATAGTCGGTGCAATCGACGCCGACGGAGAAAGGGGACGTTTGCTGGTCTTTCTGCCCCTGGGGAGCCCCCCAGAGGCCTCAGCATGGGCAGAGGAAGCCCTTCCAGACCCACCTTGTGCCTTCAGTCTTCTGTTCCCCAGGCCCTGAAGCCTGATCTTCATCCTATCTCTCAGGGTCCTGCTAGAGAAGCCTTGGCAAATGTCACACTCCTCTGGGACATGAGATGAGGGAAGGCAGATGATACAGACCTCGTGTGGGTCCGACTTGGCCTTCTTCCTCGAGCACTCTGGGCACACGCAAGGAAGAAACACCAAAGTACTTCAAGAAAAGCACTCAATTTGAAAAAAGTGAAAAAATCACCAATAAACCCTTGAAAAGGGAGAGCTCAATGCTCCAGGGTCCTGCTTGCAGGAGCCGGAAAAAAACTGAAAGTAAACGGGACCTGCTGTGCATTCTGGGATACTGGGAGAGTTCTGGAAGGTTCTCTTAAAGGCACAGTATCCTGTTCTGAGCCACATAATGGCAGCCTATGGGGCTTGTCTGTCCACTCCTTCCTCTCGATCATTCCTGAGGGCTTTTCTGGTAAAAACATGTTTTTTTGGCTAGAAAAACCTGGACAGGCTTTGCGGTTTGTGGATTTTTGGTGGAATTTCTAGTTGAAGTACTGGACAGTGTAGCCTGTGGATATAGGCTGCATTATCTGTCTTTAAATTCTCTCTCAAGTGTCTGTGCAGCTCTGCATTTTTTGACAATTTAAGAGATTTTTGATTGCTCCGGGGTCCACACACATGGGCGGGACTATTCACTAGATTATGACTATACACAGAGATCCCCTACTACAGAACATGCATCTCCTTAGAAGGTAAAGATTAAGAACAGTAAACTGCCAGTTATATATTTAACAAGCAGCATTAAAGATGGACCTCGCACAAAGTTAATTTGAACAACTGTCCCACAAAGAACCTGGTCTCTTAAACCGTTAGCTGCTGCTGTCGGCCAACGGTCGTCGTGAGCACTACCTCGGTAGTGCTGCGCACGTCTGTTGGCCGACGCGGACCCGCCTGTTTCTTAGCACGTTTCACACTGGCGCGGAACATTGTGCAGGCAACGGGTTAAAGGAAGCAAATACAACAAATGACTTTCTACCTTAGTATACTATTTACCTGGAAAACGTCTTGTCGGGAAGGTACGACTTGCGACGTTTGTAGTCTATGATGCTGTTCAGGCAGTGGTGGCTCTTCTGACAGTGGTTTGAAATCCTGTAGATGTTCCTTATGCTCCCTGTACAGAGAAACATGGAGTCAACATTTCAAAAACTAGCACCAACAGACCCATCCGCAACACTGCAAATTCTGGAGGAACTGAAGGTGCCTTTATCAGACAGATGCTTCTGAACATCAGGAAAAAGGGGCCTTGAAAACACTGAACGACCATCCTTTATAGCCATTTGGTTGTTGATTGCCATCTGTTTCTGGTTTTCAGCTGGATAAGCATAAGCTAAGATATAGATATTAGGTGTCTTGTCAGTAAATTACAGCCCTAGTAAAACAACAGTACAGTGCTCCCTAAGGAGGCAGCGTCAGTAAATTAAAGTTGCAGGAAAACCATAAGATCCTGCAAAGTTGTCTTAGACCACGGGTACTCCTAGTACGGCCCGCGGGCCAACAGCGGCTGGGCAAGCCTTCCCTGGCGGCCGGCGGACCGTCCTAACATCGTACCCGTGTTTTAATATATAAATATTTTTTTTTAAATGTGTCAGCAAACACCCCTGCGACAGCGCGACTCAAGAGACTCTGCTGCTCTGTCAGAGTGGAGCTGCAGGGGCTAAAAGGTGAACAAAGCCTCATTAACATGTGAATGGTCTTTTAAAGACCTGTGAAGTGCTCGGGTGCAGCTGTGTGTGTGTGTGTGCCTGGAAGCTGTCTCAGGCAGGGTGAGATGAAGAGGGTGACAGAGGGAGGGAGGGCGAGCGAGGGGGCGAGGGAGGGAGGGGGAGGGGGAGGGTGGGGGAGGGCGAGGGAGGGAGGGGGAGGGCGAGGGAGGGCGAGGGAGGGGGAGCGAGGGATGGAGGACGAGCGAGGGATGGAGGGCGAGCGAGGGATGGAGGGAGGGAGAGCGAGCGAGGGAGGCAGGCAGAGGGAGGCAGGCAGGCAGAGGGAGGCAGGCAGGCAGAGGCAGGCAGGCAGAGGGAGGCAGGCAGGCAGAGGGAGGGAGGCAGGCAGAGGGAGGGAGGCAGGCAGAGGGAGGGAGGCAGGCAGAGGGAGGGAGGGAGGCAGGCAGAGGGAGGGAGGCAGGCAGAGGGAGGGAGGGAGGCAGGCAGAGGGAGGGAGGCAGGCAGGCAGAGGGAGGGAGGCAGGCAGGCAGAGGGAGGGAGGCAGGCAGGCAGAGGGAGGGAGGCAGGCAGGCAGAGGGAGGCAGGCAGAGGCAGGCAGGCAGAGGGAGGCAGGCAGAGGGAGGCAGGCAGAGGGAGGCAGGCAGAGGGAGGCAGGCAGAGGGAGGCAGGCAGAGGGAGGCAGGCAGAGGGAGGCAGGCAGAGGGAGAGGGAGAAACAGAGCCAGGGAGGGGGGGGAGAAACAGAGCCAGGGAAGGGGGGGGGGGAAACAGAGCCAGGGAGGGGGGGGGGAAAACAGAGCCAGGGAGGGGGGGGGGGAAAACAGAGCCAGGGAGGGGGGGGGGGAAAACAGAGCCAGGGAGGGGGGGGGGAAAACAGAGCCAGGGAGGGGGGGGGGAAACAGAGCCAGGGAGGGGGGGGGGAAACAGAGCCAGGGAGGGGGGGGGGGAAACAGAGCCAGGGAGGGGGGGGGGGAAACAGAGCCAGGGAGGGGGGGGGGAAACAGAGCCAGGGAGGGGGGGGGGAAACAGAGCCAGGGAGGGGGGGGGGAAACAGAGCCAGGGAGGGGGGGGGGAAACAGAGCCAGGGAGGGGGGGGGGAAACAGAGCCAGGGAGGGGGGGGGGGAAACAGAGCCAGGGAGGGGGGGGGGGGAAACAGAGCCAGGGAGGGGGGGGGGGAAACAGAGCCAGGGAGGGGGGGGGAAACAGAGCCAGGGAGGGGGGGGAAACAGAGCCAGGGAGGGGGGGTAAACAGAGCCAGGGAGGGGGGGGAAACAGAGCCAGGGAGGGGGGGGAAACAGAGCCAGGGAGGGGGGGGAAACAGAGCCAGGGAGGGGGGGGAAACAGAGCCAGGGAGGGGGGGGAAACAGAGCCAGGGAGGGGGGAAACAGAGCCAGGGAGGGGGGGGGAAACAGAGCCAGGGAGGGGGGGGAAACAGAGCCAGGGAGGGGGGGGAAACAGAGCCAGGGAGGGGGGGGAAACAGAGCCAGGGAGGGGGGGGGAACAGAGCCAGGGAGGGGGGGGGAAACAGAGCCAGGGAGGGGGGGGGAAACAGAGCCAGGGAGGGGGGGGGAAACAGAGCCAGGGAGGGGGGGAAACAGAGCCAGGGAGGGGGGGAAACAGAGCCAGGGAGGGGGGAAACAGAGCCAGGGAGGGGGGGAAACAGAGCCAGGGAGGGGGGGAAACAGAGCCAGGGAGGGGGGGAAACAGAGCCAGGGAGGGGGGGGAACAGAGCCAGGGAGGGGGGGGAACAGAGCCAGGGAGGGGGGGAAACAGAGCCAGGGAGGGGGGGAAACAGAGCCAGGGAGGGGGGGAAACAGAGCCAGGGAGGGGGGGAAACAGAGCCAGGGAGGGGGGGAAACAGAAACAGAGCCAGGGAGAGGGGGAAACAGAGCCAGAGAGAGTGTGACAGGGAGAGAGTGAGACAGGGAGAGAGTGAGACAGGGAGAGAGTGAGACAGGGAGAGAGTGAGACAGGGAGAGAGTGAGACAGGGAGAGAGTGAGACAGGGAGAGAGTGAGACAGGGAGAGAGTGAGACAGGGAGAGAGGGAGACAGGGAGAGAGGGAGACAGGGAGAGAGGGAGACAGGGAGAGAGGGAGACAGGGAGAGAGGGAGACAGGGGGAGAGGGAGACAGGGCGACAGGGAGACAGGGAGACAGGGAGAGAGGGAGAGAGGGAGAGAGGGAGAGAGGGAGAGAGGGAGACAGGGAGAGAGGGAGACAGGGAGAGAGGGAGACAGGGAGAGAGGGAGAGAGGGAGAGAGGGAGAGAGGGAGAGAGGGAGAGAGGGAGACAGGGAGAGAGGGAGACAGGGAGAGAGGGAGACAGGGAGAGAGGGAGACAGGGAGAGAGGGAGACAGGGAGACAGGGAGAGAGGGAGACAGGGAGAGAGGGAGACAGGGAGAGAGGGAGACAGGGAGAGAGGGAGACAGGGAGTGAGACAGTCAGAGTGAGTGAGACAGAGGGAGAGAGCAGTAGAGAGAAGGAGGGAGACAGAGAGAGACTGAAATAGAACGAGAGAGATGTGTGTATGCTGGGTCTGGTGGCTCAGTGGACGAAGGCGTTGGCTGCAGGGACCAGTGACCAACCTCATGGTACCAGTTTTTTTATTACTCTAGCCCCGCCCCCTCCCCCACTGACCCCGCCCCCACCGCTGCAGCCCTCGGACACAAACCACACTGTAAATTTGGCCCCAGAGAAAGTTTGTGAGTATCCATGTCTTAGACGGATAACAGTTTACAAAGGTTTCAGAGAACAGTCAAAAGACCCAAATGATTGATGCATAATACAGAAAGTAGTGTGCAATAAGAGGAAAACAGACCACAGAGGCAAGGTTGCAATTATAAAAGCACAAAAACTTGTGGTTTCATTCAAATTCTACATCAATTTGTGGGTTTAAGTAATTAGAAGCAATCAGCCCTTTCATATGCAGATAATGGGACATTAATTGCCCATTCACCACATAGTCTTTAATTCCAAATAGATTGATCTAAAAACATAGAGACAGACTGACTTCCAACCTAAGCTGTGTATCAGAAACAGAGGTCAATAACCACATTATTGAAAATGCTTTCTTTGAATGAATATTTGCACTAGTATTTAACCTGTAAACTGACATCCAACAAAAATATGGCACAATTCATATGTTCTGCAACACTGACAAAGACTAAGAAATAGAACATTTCTCACAGACAAATATTGGCTTACTGACTTCAAAATTGACGGGCAACACTGTCAAAGTTTAAACCTTGGTTCTAAAACAAGAGCAGGACAAGGCTGGTCACAGGTCAAGACCATTAAGAGCAAAATAGGAAGAAAAAATGCATTTACCAGAATATTGCCCAATTCAAGCTTTAGCCAATTAAAGAATATCACAATTTGAATTCTCTGAAAGTAAGTTTTACTACTAGCTTTAGATCTTGTGCTGTGTAGTAGTCTTTCATTCACGTCTGGGGAATCTAGTTTAATCAACTAATTTTTAAAACCGAATCCTTGTCAATTATTCACAATACATTTGAAAAAAAATAAAATCCATTTTAACTGAATATCAATTACAAAGTGATTGAGCACATAAACTGTGCTAAATGGTGCACTACTTCAATAGACAATTTTAACAGCTACTAGACCACTTCGGAGCACAATATATCACGAAGAAATTAGTCAGATTTTGGAAGTCATGGTTAAGGACATTTGTTATACTGACTATAGAGCTACCCCTATGCTTGAATCCCGAAATTTCAAAGGCTTTATTGTGGGTACCCTGGTCCTCAGTTTAGTAGTAGCCAAATTCTTTACTTAAAGAACAAGTTACTTACCTTCGGTAACGATATATCTGTAAGAAACAGTAGTTAGTATTAGATTCCTTACCTTAGAATATCCCCAGGCGTCAGTCTGGATCCGGAAACTTTTGCGTAGCAGTACCCCTGCGCGTCGGTAGGCGTCGTCTGCAGGCGTCCCCTGCGGCTCCGCGTCGTCGGCGTCGTGCGCCGTGATGACGTCGCTGGAGTATATAGACGCCGCCTCCGCGCGCTGACGTCAGTTCTTTGCACACAGCTTTTCCGCGCCAGAACACGCAGAGCCATGTGAGAACCAACACTGGTGCCATTTGAAACTAGGGCCCTGAAAGGGATGTCCTTAACCCTAGGTATCAGTTCGCAGAACGGGGAGGATGGGCGGGGCGGTAAGGAATCTAATACTAACTACTGTTTCTTACAGATATATCGTTACCGAAGGTAAGTAACTTGTTCATCTGAAAGAAACAGGTTAGTATTAGATTCCTTACCTTAGAATAGATACCCCAGCAATACCAACCCCGGTGGTGGGTCTGCGAACCAATACAACCTACACCAGAAAGTCCTGGAGGACCGAACGGCCAAAGAAGCCATCCCTCCGGACTTGACTGTCCAGGCAGTAGTGCCTCGCAAAGGTGTGCAGCGAGGCCCACGTGGCCGCCTGGCAAATGTCCTGCAAAGGGACTCCCCGGCCCAGGGCAGTAGTAGCCGCCGTGGCCCGAGTGGAATGGGCCCTCAGCCCAACAGGAGGCTCCTTCCGAGCCAAAGAGTAGCATGCTTTGATGCACAGGACGACCCACCGAGAGATGGTCCGTTTCTGTACCGCCCTTCCCTTCTTCTCACCCACGTAGCCAACAAACAGTTGGTCATCCACCCGGAACTGGCGTGTGCGATCCATATAGAATGAAAGCGCACGTTTTGGGTCCAGACGATGGAGCCGCTCTTCATCCTTTGAAGGATGCGGAGGCGGGAAGAAGGAGGGCAAGGTGATGGACTGCCCAATGTGAAAAGCAGAGACTACCTTGGGCAGGAAAGAAGGTCTGGTCCGAAGAACCACCTTATCAGGATGAACAGACAAGAAAGGAGGTTGAACAGAAAGAGCCTGGAGCTCACTCACTCTCCTGGCAGAGGTGATGGCCACCAGGAAGGCCGTCTTTAAGGTGAGAAGACGGAGAGGACAGGAATGAAGGGGCTCAAAGGGAGCGCACATCAGGAAAGTCAAAACCAGGTTCAAGTCCCACTGAGGCATCACGAACGGAGCTGGAGGATACATGTGCGTGATGCCCTTTAAGAATCTTAACACAATAGGGGACTTGAACAAAGATGGCTGATCAGGTAGCCTCAAGAAGGCGGAAAGGGCAGAAAGATAGCCCTTGATAGTGCCCAGAGCAGAGCCCTGCTGGGCAAGGGAAAGGAGGAAGAGGAGAACCTCAGATAGAGGGGCAGAAAGGGGATCCACAGCCTTTGCTGTGCACCATGCCACAAATCTGTTCCACCGGCAGGCGTATACCGACTTTGTGGAGGGACGCCTGGCTGCCAGAATGACATCACAGACTTCAGGAGGCAAGTCAAATGGCCTCAACTGTCGCCGCTCAATCTCCACGCATGGAGGTGGAGACTGGACAGGTTCGGGTGGAGGACCGTCCCCTGCTGCTGCGACAGAAGGTCCTCCTGAAGGGGCAGGCGGATCGAGGGACCGACTGTCATGCTGAGTAGCTCGGGATACCAGTACCTTCGAGCCCAGTCCGGAGCCACAAGGATAACTTGGGCCCGGTCGCGCCTGATCTTCTTCAGCACTCTGGGCAGAAGTGGTATAGGCGGAAAGGCGTACAACAGACCGCAACTCCACTCGCGCCGAAAGGCGTCGCCGAGCGAGTGCCGTCTTGGAAACTCCAACGCGCAGAACTGATGACATTGCGCGTTCTCTTCTGTGGCGAATAGATCTAACCAAGGCTCTCCCCATTGCTGAAAGAGGCCTCTCGCCACATCCGAGTTCAGACGCCATTCGTGATCCACCGAGCACCGACGGCTGAGTTCGTCCGCCCTGGCGTTCAGAGAACCTGCCAGGTGTTGAACCGTCAGAGTCACGCCCTGACGTTCCAGCCATTGCCAGAGGCGCAGAGCCTCTTGGCAAAGGGTCCACGACCCCACACCGCCCTGTTTGTTGCAGTACCACATGGCGGTGGTGTTGTCCGTGAACACCTGCACTACACTCCCGTTGACAAAGGGGAGGAATGCCTTCAGTGCCAGGCGAATCGCCCGCAGCTCCAACATGTTGATATGGAGCCGGGACTCCGCCGGAGACCAGAGGCCTCTGATCTCCGCCTCTCCCAAGTGGCCACCCCAGCCTTGGAGGGACGCGTCCGTCACAACCACGTGCTCCGGCTGGGGAAGGGAGAGGGATCTGCCCCTGACCCAATCGCGGTCTGTAAGCCACCACTGCAACTGTCTCGCAGTGCCCTCCGAGATCAGGACATGGTCGGATAGGTTGCCCTGATGCTGGGCCCACTGAAACTTCAGGTCCCACTGCAGAGCCCGCATCCGCCATCTGGCGTGATGCACCAGAAGGATGCAGGAGGCCATCAGCCCCAGAAGCCGCAGCGTCAACCTGACCGAAACCCGGGATAACGGCTGAAAGATGGGAATCAGAGCCTGAATATCCCGGACCCGCCGTTCCGGGGGATAAACCCGAAACTGCGCCGAGTCGAGAACCGCTCCGATGAAAAGGAGCTTTTGAGAGGGACACAGGTGTGATTTCGGCACATTGATGGAAAACCCCAACTCGTGCAGGAGGTCTGCCGTCATCTGAAGGTGGTGGACGACTGTCTGGGGCGAGCCCGCCTTCAACAGCCAGTCGTCGAGGTAGGGGAAGACTGAAACCCCTAACCGGCGCAGATGAGCTGCGACCACCGCCATCACTTTCGTGAACACCCGTGGGGCGCTGGTAAGGCCGAATGGGAGCACGATAAACTGAAAATGCTCGTGGCCTACCGTGAACCGCAGGTAACGCCGGTGGGCCGGCAGGACGGGGATGTGAAAGTACGCATCCTGCAAGTCCAACGCTACCATCCAGTCTTGTGGGTCTAGAGCAGCCAAGACCTGAGCCAAAGTCAACATCTTGAACTTCTCCTTCCGGAGGAAGCCGTTGACGTTCCGTAGATCCAAGATAGGACGCAGGCCTCCCTTGTCCTTCTTGGGTACCAGAAAGTAGTGGGAGTAGCAACCACACCCTACTTCTGGCCCAGGAACGCGCTCGATGGCCCCCTTGGCCAAGAGGGCCGTAACTTCCTCCTGCAGAAGTGTCAAGTGGTCCCCCGACACACGGTGGTTCTGCGGTGGCATGGCTGGAGGAGTGGACTCGAAGGGGAGGGCATAGCCCCTTCGGACAAGCTGCAGCACCCACCTGTCCGATGTTATCGCGCGCCAGCGGGAGTGGTGATGGCGAACCCTGCCACCCACTGGCGTCACGTGAGCCCGAAAGCTCGGACTAGGAAGGCTTGGATGCCGCAGCGGAGGGAGGCGTGGACTGACCACGACGCTGGCCTCTACCGCCACCACGGCGGAAACCACGGGCGCCACCGCGCTGGGGAGCGCTCTGCGCCGCGTGGCTGGCAGCACGTGTGGGACCTCCTCTCCCTTGGCCACGAAAGGGCCGAAACGAACCCGTCTGCTGGCGCTGGGTCTGGGTCGAGAGACCCAAGGACTTGGCCGTGACCCTGGAGTCCTTGAAGCGCTCCAGCGCGTGGTCCGCTTTGTCACCAAATAGGCGACTGCCATCAAATGGCATGTCCATAAGCGTATTTTGGACGTCTGGTGAGAAGTTGGCAGATCTCAGCCAGGCATGGCGACGAATCGCCACCGTAGTGGACATGGCCCGTCCCAGTGAGTCCGTGGTGTCCAGACCACAACGGATCGAGTACCGCGCCGCATCCCGGCCTTCAACAAAGGCCCGGGTGAGCTTGTCCCGCACTTCCTGGGGGCATTGCGGCAAACACTCCTCGACCGTATCCCACAGGGAGTGGGTGTAGCGGCCCAAGAGGCACGCGGTGTTACAAGACCGCAGCCCAGCACTCAAAGAGGAAAACACTTTCTTTCCGAATTGGTCGTACCTCTTTGATTCCCGGTCGGGCGGAGCCGACGGAAATGCGGACTGCGAAGTGGAGGCCTGGATCACCAGACTCTCCGGGGAGGGATGGGTGGACAGGAAGGCAGGGTCGTCCGCGCAGGGACGGTGACGCCTGGCAACGTTCCGGTCAACCGGCGCACCAGAGGCGGGCCTGGACCAGGTGCCCAGAAGGACATCCGTCAGGGCCTCATTAAACGGCAGCAGAGGCTCCTGGGGGCATGACTGCGGTTTAAAAACTTCCGTCAGGATATTCGGTTTGACCTGTGCGACGGGGAGCTCAAGGTGTAAGGCCTTGGCAGCCCTCATCAGGACCACCGAATAGGCAGCACCCGCCTCGGACGCCACAGGGGACGGAGAGACAAACCCAGGGTTGGGCGACTCGTCCAGGCCACTGGCATCACCCAGATCACCTACCCAGTCCACATCGTACTGGCAGGCACGGGATAGAGGGTCCTCAGACCCCTCCCAACCCTCTCCATACTCCTCCTCGTCATACCCATATTCTGGGTCGACGATATAGACATCGGGGTCAACAGGCCCCATCGGCGTCGGGTCCGGCGTCGGCCGACGCCGGTCCGGCTCCGAGACCGGAGTCGGGGAGGAAAGGGGGGTGGCGCCGCGCGGCGTCGGTGCCGGGGACCCGACGCCGGCCGGAGCCGACGGCGGAGTCGCTGCACCACGCGGGGGCGGTACCATGGGCTGGCCCACAGGAACCGACGCCGGAGAGGCCGGGAGACCAGCCGGCGACGAACCAGAGGGAACCAGCGGCGCCGGGGCCGGAGCCACCGGCGGCGCCGGGGCCGGAGCACCCGAACCGCTCGGGCCCCCAGACGGGACCGACGGGCCCGCAGGCGCCGAAGGCCCCGCCGGAGAAGACCTCGCCCTCATAGCAATGAGGAAGGCCTCGATCTCCTCACGCGACGCGCCTTCCCCAGGGACCGACAGGTGTGGGGCAGACGGCGTCGGCGACCCATGCGGGACCGCGGGGGTGGGGTCACCCGAGCCCCCGGCCGCAGCACGCGGGCGTCGGGGGGAGTCGGGGGTGCGATGGCGACGCCCCGACTTCTTGTGCTTACCTGACGAGCCGGAGGAATGGTGGCGACTCCCGGAGCGCCCATGGCGGCTCCGCGACCGCTCCCTCGACCGCTCCCTCGACCTCCGACCGGACCGGGACCGCTCTCGACGCGGGGCCGACAACCGGAGTTCGAGAAGCTTGCGGGACCGCTCCCGCCTAGCTTTTCCAGTCAAGGCCCGACAGTCGACGCAGGACTCCACGTCGTGGTCCGCGCCCAGACACCGGAGGCAGAGTCGATGGTGGTCGGTGACCGACATCATGCGGTCGCACTCGTCACAACTCTTGAAACCGGGCATCCTACCGGCACCGTAAAGATCAATCAACAAAAAACTTGGTCAAAAGACCGGAGTACTGCTCTTCGGATCTGCGCTAACTGGCGCGGAAAAAAGAAGAACTGACGTCAGCGCGCGGAGGCGGCGTCTATATACTCCAGCGACGTCATCACGGCGCACGACGCCGACGACGCGGAGCCGCAGGGGACGCCTGCAGACGACGCCTACCGACGCGCAGGGGTACTGCTACGCAAAAGTTTCCGGATCCAGACTGACGCCTGGGGATATTCTAAGGTAAGGAATCTAATACTAACCTGTTTCTTTCAGATGCACAAGTTACTACTTGTGTAAAGATATATCTGTAAGAGACATTAGTTAGTGATACATTCCTTACCTTAGAATATCCCCAGGCATCAGACTGGATCCGGAAGGTTTTGCTTAGCAGTACCCCTGCGAGTCAGTAGGTGGCGTCCTGCGGCTGCGCGTCAGTCACTGGCATCATCAGCGCCAAGATGGCATCACGGAGGGTACTTAGGGCCCACCCATGCACGCGGACGTCAGTTCTGTACACGACTTTCAGCGCCAGAAACGCAGAGCCAAGCAAGATACTGACCATTGGTGCATAAAACTAGGGCCCTAAAAGGCGATGGCCTTAACCCTAGTAATCAGTTCGCAGAAGGGGGGGGGGGGGGGGGGGGGGGGGGGAGGATGGGGGGGTGGTAAGGAATCTATTACGGTCTCTTACAAATATATTGTTACACAAGTAGTAACTTGTGTATCTGAAAGAGACGTTAGTGATAGATTCCTTACCTCAGAATAGATACCCCAGCAATACCAACCCCGGTTGGTCTGCGAACAAGATTACATCAGAAAGTCACGGAGCACAGAACGGCCAAAGAAGCCATCTCTCCAGACCCGACTGTCAAGGCAGTAGTGCTTGGTAAACGTGTGCAGCGAGGCCCACGTAGCTGCCTGACAAATGTCCTGCAATAGAACGCCACGTCCCAAGGCAGTAGTGGCTGCAGTAGCCCTGGTCGAAAGGGCACACAGTCCCGCAGGAGGCTCCATCCTGGCCATGGAGTAACATGCTTTGATGCACAGAACGACCCCCCGGGAAATGGTCCGGAATTGCTGTGTACGCTGCAGATAGAATGAGAGCGCACGTTTTGGGTCCAGACGGTGGAGTCTCTCCTGTTCCCTTGAAGGATGTGGAGGCAGAAAGAATGTGGGCAAAGTGATGGTCTGCCCGATGTGCAAGGGCATAACAACATTCGGCAGTAAAGAAGGACGGGTCCTAAAAACCACCATGTCCGGATCAACAGAAAGGAGGTTTGGAAGAAAGGGCCTGAAGCTCACTCACTTCTGGCAGAGGTGATAGCAACCAGGAAAGCGGTCTTTAGAGTGAGAATATGTAAGGGACAGTTATGAAGGGGCTCAAAGGGAGCGCACATCAGAAAAGTCAAAACAAGATTCAAGTCCCACTGAGGCCTTATGAAGGGCATGGGTGAAAACGTATGCGTAATGCCTTTAAGGAAACGGTTAACAACCGCCTGCTGGGCCAAAGATAGAAGGAACAAAAGCACCTCTGAAAGAGGGGCAGAAAGGGGATCCACAGCCTTTGCTGTGCACCATGCCACAAATTTGTTCCACCTGCAGGCGTATACCGTTTTGGTGGACGGACGCCTGGCTGCTAGAATGACATCACAGACCTCGGGAGGAAGATCGAAAGGTGTCAACTGTCGCCGCTCAATCTCCATGCATGGAGGTAGAGACTGGACAGGTTCGGGTGGAGGACGGTCCCCTGCTGCTGCAACAGAAGATCCTCCCAAAGAGGCAGATGGATCGGGAGATTGATGCTCATACTGAGTAGCTCTGGATACCATACTCTCCGAGCCCAGTCCGACACCACAAGGATGACCCGGGTCCGGTCGCCCCTGATCTTCAGCACTCTGGGCAGAAGTGGTATAGGCGGAAAGCGTACAACAGACCGCAACTCCACTCATGATGAAAAGCGTCTCCGAGCGAGTGCCGCCTTGGAAATTCCAACGCGCAAAACTGATGACATTGCGCGTTCTCTTCGGTAACGAATAGATCTAACCAAGGCTCTCCCCACTGCTGAGAGATCTTGCGCCACGTCAGAGTTCAGACGCCATTCGTGATTCATCATGCACCGGCTGCTGAGTTTGTCCGCCCTGGCGTTCAGGGAACCTGCCAGGTGTTGAACCACCAAGGTAATGCCTTGACGTTCCAGCCATGTCCAGAGGCGCAGAGCCTCTTGACACAGGGTCCAGGACCCACCCCGCCCTGCTTGTTGCAATACCACATGGCGGTGTTGTCCGTAAACATCTGCACTACACTTCCCTGGACAGAGGGAAGAAATGCCTTTAGTGCAAGTCTGATTGCCCGCAGCTCCAGAAGGTTGATATGGAGCCGGGACTCTGCTGGAGACCAGAGGCCTCTGATCTACGCATCTCCCAAGTGGCTTCCCCACCCCAGGAGGGAGGCATCCATCACCACCGTGTGCTCCGGTTGGGGAAAGGAGAGGGATCTGCCACGGACCCAATCAAGATTAGTGAGCCACCACTGCAACTGCCGTGCAGCGCCCTCCAAGATCTGAATTTGGTCGGACAGGTTGCCCTAATGCTGCGCCCACGGGAACTTCGGGTCCCACTGCAGAGCCCGCATATGTCATCTAGCATGTGTCACCAGCAGGATGGCATCAGGCCCAGAAGCCGGAGGGTTATCCTGACCGAAACCCAGGATAGATCAGAATCAAAGCCTGAATATCCCGGACTCGCTGCTCGGGAGGAAAAACACGAAATAGCATCAAATCCAGAACAGTTCCGATGAAGGGGAATTTCTGAGAGGGACTCAGGTGTGACTTCGGCACATTGACGGGGAACACCAACAAATGCAGGAGGTCGGCCGTAGCCTGGGGGTGGTGGACGACTGCCTGGGGTGAGCCCGCCTTCAAAAGCCAGTCGTCGAGGTAGGGGAAGACTGACACCCCTGACCTGCGCAGATGAGCCGCGACCACCGAATTCACCTTCGTGAACACCCGAGGGCCACTGGTAAGGCCGAATGGGAGCACGGCAAACTCAAAATTCTCCTGGCCTACCGTGAACCGGCAGGACAGGGATGTAAAAATAAGCATCCTGCAAGACCAACGCTACCATCCAGTCTGCAGAGTCCAGGGCAGACAGGACCTGAGCCAGAGTCAGCATCTGGAACTTCTCCTTCCGGAGGAAGCAATGGACGTCCCGGAGGTCCAAGATGGGGTGCAGACCCCCTTGTCCTTCTTGGGGACCAGGAAGTAGTGGGAATAACACCCAGTCCAAACCTCCTGACCGGGAACGCACTTGATGGCCCCCTTGGCCAGGAGGGCCGTGACTTCTTGACGGAGAAGAGCCAAATGATCCCCCGACATGCGGTGGTACCAAGGTGGCATGGATGGAGGTGGGGAGGGGAGACAGAAAGGGGAGTGAGTAACCTTAGCAGATTATCTGCAGCACCCACTTGTCTGATGTAATGTCGCGCCAGTGGTGGATGTGGTGGCGGACCCTGCCACCCACCGGCGTGGGGTGCTTCTTGAAGCTCGTATTAAGAAGGCTTGGAGGCGGAAGCAGCGGGGGTGAAGGTGGACTGACCCGAAAGCTGGTTCCCAGACCCACCCCTGCAGAATCCACAGCCGCGCTAAGGCTGGTTCTGCGCAGGCTTGTTGGAGGAGCATGCCTGGGTGCCCCTGCCCTGGCCATGAAAAGAACGAAACCCAGGAGCAGCAGGGCTCTTCGTAGAAAGACCCAAGGACTTGGCCGTGGCTCGAGAGTCTTTAAAGCACTCCAGGGTATTGTCGGCCTTGACGCCAAAGAGGCGAGAGCCATCAAATGGCATGTCCATGAGCAAGCCCTGGACATCGGGCGAGAATCCAGTCGAACGCAACGAGGCGTGGCACCGCAACGCCACAGTCATGGAAATTGCCCTGCCCAGCGAATCAGCGGTGTCCAAACCGCACCTGATGGCAAATGTAGGCGCATCTTTACCTTCTGCAATCACTTGGGAAAGGACAGCCTGGACCTCCTCAGAACACGGAGGCAAGACGTGAGCTACGAAATCCCACACTACGTGGGAGTAACTTCCCAACAAGCAGGCGGTGTTAACCGATCGCAGCCCTAAGCTGGCAGAGGAGAACAACCTCTTGCCAAATTGTTCCAGCCTTTTAGAGTCCTTATCTGGCGGGGCCGTGGGGAAGGCACTCTGCGCGTCGAGGTCTGAATGACCAGGCTCTCAGGCGTAGGGTGAGTGGTCAGGAAGGCGGGATCACCAGGAACCGGGCGATGCCTGGCGACGTTTTTATCCACCGGCGCCCCCATGGCCGGCCGCAACCAAGGGCTCAAAAGAACTTCGGTAAGGGCCACATTGAAAGAGAGCAGTGACTCCAATGAGGTAGACGCCGTCTGGAGAACCTCTGTAAGGAGGCCACTGTAGGGAGGTCGAGATTGAGAGCCTCGGCAGCCCGACTGAGCACCACGGTGTAGGAAGCACCCTCCTCCATAGTAGGCGGAGGAGAGGCAAACCCCTGGTCAGAAGAAACAGAGTTCACTCGCGTCCTCCAGGTCATCCACCCAATCTTGCTCTGAGTCACATTGCTGGACAAGGGGGTCCTCGGACCCGTCCCAATCATCGTCCGCCTCTGGAGTAGAGGGGGCCGGTCACGGTGGCAGAGCCGGAGAAGGGAAGAACTGCGTCGGAAACTGCGACGGCCGGGCCCGCATCCCAATTTGGATCCCAGGCTGGAACAAAATGGTCTGGGAACAGAGGCAGCGGTGGGATAAACAGCACCCAGTGTTGAGGCGAGGGCGGAGCCGGCAGCGCTGCACCTCGTGGCGCCGGGGCCAGAGGCGCAGGATCCGCTGGCGCCGGAAGCGGAGCCGCCGGGACAACAGGACAACAGGATCTGGACACGGGACCGCGGGGCCCGAAGGCGAGCCGGCGGGAGCCTGGGGCCTAAAAAGGCAGTCCATAGCATCAAAAAACTCTTGCATCTGTTCGGGAGTCGCCGACGGACCCCAGTATAGCAGGTAGGCTGCGGGACTCCCCGGCTCCAGAGGAATCGCAGGGGCAGAGCCCCTGCCCCCTCGTCCGCCACCGGGGGGGATGTCTGAGAGCAAATACGCTTCTTTGACTTTTTATGGCGTCGCTTACCGGAATGTGGAAGGCGAAGACCCAGAGGAGACCCGGAGCGGCAGTGAGAGGAATGCCGGACCTCCAGCAACTTCCGGCGCCCCTTCTGCAAGGCCTTCAGTGCCATGGCTCGGCAGTCCCAGGAATCATGATCAGTCTCCAGGCAGTAGAGGCACACATCGTAGGGGTCCACCACCGACATTTCACGGCAGGACGACCCACAAGACTTAAATCCGGGCATCCCTACGTGCACCAGGAGAAAAAAGGGGGAGACAAAAGTCCCAAAAAAGAGTAGTCAAAAAGTGACTGAGGTACGTGCTCAATCCGGATCTGCGCTTTCTGGCGCGGAAAAAGAAAGAACAGACGTCAGCGCGCATGGGTGGCACCTAAGTACCCTCCGAACGTCATCTTGGCTCTGACGGCAGTGACGGACGCGGACCCGCCGGACTCCACCAACTGACGCCCAGGGGTACTGCTAAGCAAAACTTTCCAGATCCAGTCTGACGCCGGGGGATATTCTAAGGTAAGGAATCTATCACTAACGTGACTCTTTTAGATCCAATAATTCAACTACAGGGAAGAAAGATGACGGAATTAATTTTCTGGGGGGCCTACAGCAATGATGTATACTTTATTTGAAAGAATTTAAATGTCATGAATTGTTGGCCGTTCTAACCTTTCTGGCTACTTTATTAAAACGTTTGGAAAGGTAAGCGTCCTTTAGGTCTATAGTTGCCACTTAATCCCCTTCCTGTATCTGGGGTATTACTTCTTGCAGAGATGCCACCATGAACCTCTGAGTCTTTACGAATTTGTTTAAGAACCACAGGTCCAGGATAGGTCTTAACGTTTCGTCTACCTTTGGTACGAGGAAGTAGTTCAAGTAGACTACCTTGTTTCTTTCGTTGTATTGCACCGTCTCTATTGCCTCCTTAAGGAGCTCCTGTGCCTCTAGCAGCAAGAGTGATAGTTCTGCTGTAGTGTGCCTTGTAGTTTGGCTTCCTTTTTGGAGGTGGCTTTTCTAGTTCTATGCAGAAGCTGTGTTGTATGATGTTTAGTATCCATTTGTCGGTCGTGACCTTCCACTCCTGGAAGAAGTGTCTGATTCTGCCTCCTACAGGTGTTATGTGCTCGTGGAATTGTTTGTCTTGTGGTACTAATAGTTTGTCTTTTTCCTTGTAGTGTCACCCCCCTCGAGGTGTAGTGTGTGTGGGCGTCCTTAGAGCGGAGTCACTTTGAGGAGAATTGCTACCCTCTCCTTGTCTGATCCCGTCCGTTCGAGCGCCCTCGAAAGGATTGACCATGTGGCTGGTACCCGCCAGTTTTGCTTTTGCTGTCCCAGTTGCAGTGTCTGGTTGCCTCCTTGGTAACCCTGTTTGAAGGCTTGATGTGATGTTCCCGGCTGGCTGTATCCTCTGCTCACTGGTCTCCTTGAGGGGGTGCCCATTCTCATCCCCCTGAACTGCAGCGCTGCCCATGGACCTTGCTGTTAGTTTCCTTGTCCTTTAACAGCGTACGTTTTTCATCAACCGGAGTGCCGAACACTTGTTCTCCGTTGAAGGGTGTGTTCAGGATCTTATTTTGGACTTCTGGCTTGAACTCAGAGATCCTCAGCCAGGCATGCCTTCTCTCTGTAACCCCGATCAACTGCCTACTGGATGTCTCTTCTGCGTCCAGGGTCGATTTCAGGCATGTGTTGGCAATGTTCCTGCCTTCTTCCATGAGGTGGTGTGCCCTCTGTTGATACTGCTCCGGGAGATGTTTGAGCAGTTGGCAGACTTCCTAACAATGCTGGTAGGAATTTATTAATCAAGGCATTTGAGTTGGCGATGCTCCATTGAATAGCCGCACTCCTCCAACTTCCTTCCTGTGAGATCCATCCTACTACTCTCCTTGTCTGGAGGTGGTCCGTAGTTAGTGGACACACTGGCCCTCTTCCTAGCTGTTGATGCTATTATCGAGTCAGCAGGTACTGATCCCTGAATATATGCTGGGTCTTGTGAGGAATGCTTATATTTCTTCTCTGTCCTTGGAGTCACTGACTTGCATATAGGTGGCTGAAGGCCTCCCTGCCCCGGTCCAGGACACTTGGGAGCATGGGTAGAAATTGGCTCCTGGTCTGTGGAGGAAGCAGTTTTTCCAGGAGAAAACAAGCTTTGGGCTTTTCCTCCTCTAGTTTCACTCCTTAAGTGGCTACAGCGTTCTTTATGACCATATTGTATATGCCAATGTAGTCCAGCGGCGAAGGACTCGACGGGTATGATTCTACACCCTCTTCCGGGTTTTCGCCATCGAGATCCTGCCACTCCAGGTCTTGCGCCTCCGAGGATGCCGAGTCCTGGTTGGCCTGTTGATCCTCTTGGCCTTCTGCCTCAAAGTAATCTAAGCCCTCTTCCTCCTGTTCTTCAGCAGGTTCCGGCGATTTTCGGCAGATATGGGTCCTCGACCCCCTCTTCGAACTCTGCTTCGGGCCTCAAAAGTTTGGTGTACTGGCTCATCCGGTCGTCGAAATCCTTTCGCTGGAAGAGATTTGCCATTTCGGCCTCGAGTCTTCTCCTCTTTTCTCTATCTCGGCCACCTAATCTGAGCCAAGCTCTCCGGCGCTTCGTGGTAGTCGGCCTCGAAGTCTCCTTCAACTTTTTCCATCGGCATCAAGCGGTCCTTTTCAAGACTGGGCTTCGACAACCTAGGTTTCTCCAGAGTTTTCGCCTGCTGGGAGTCCTTTTCGAAGGATCCACTGGGCGGTTTGTCCTTGGGAGCAGCTGCGGGAGTCGAGAGTTGAGGGCAGCGCATCTTTTGAGGATTTTGCATCACTCTTTCGAGCGCCGGTCGGGGATCTTAGGGTCGACGACTTACCTCCTTTGCCAACTTATCGGTCTCTATGACCGTGCAGTCTTTGGGTCCCTCCGTGATGTTGTCCTCTTATCCACGGAAGAGGCCCAAGTCTCGGAGCGATGGGGGTGGTCCTTGCCCCCGCTTGTTGTAGTGTGCCCTTCGCTGCCTGTCCCGCACTCTGAGGGCCTTCGGGATGAACGCTGAGCAGGTGTTGCAGTCTTTGCTTCGATGGTCGAGCGGCAGGCAGAGGGTGCAAACTGGGTGCTGGTCCTTCTGTGCGTACTTGTGGTGGCAATTGTTGAAGAATTTGAATGGAGTTTTGTCACTGCACTCATGGAACCGCCTGTGTGCGCATTCTCCATTGGATATCGAAGTTCTTGGTTTTCCTCTCCGTCGTCCCGGTTGTCCGGCCTGCAGTCGGTGCTGAATTCTCGAATTTTCGCTGTTTTTTTGCAGATTTTCATTGATTCCTTCATCAAAAGTTTCTGGAACTCTTCCGTGACGATCCAAAACCAACGGCGGAAAAAAGAATCTGAAGATGGCGACCAAAGGAAGCTCGTCGACGTCACGAAGGACACCAAATGGTGGGATGTAGACGCCCACCTGGGCCACGAAAGAAAAATATAAATACTACGATTCCGGACCCAACCACTAGATGGCAGGATAATGCACAGCATAGTGACTCCAGAAATATTCATGCGGCAAAACAATCAGTTTGAGGCATGTGTGCTGTAGATACACATGCTGTGCATAGACTGTATAGCAGTACTTCTCCTAAAGCGGTGGTTAACTAGTGGGTGTTGCAGTTTGGAAAAGTGTTTTAGCACTGCGTGTCCTACATTAGCTTTTTGACGTGCTAACATCCACCCAATGTTTGGTAAATGTGTGGACCATGTAGCTTCCTTACGTAGGTCAGCCATGGTAATGTTGCCTTAAAAGGCCATAGATGCTTCCATTTTGCATGTAGAATGTGCTCTAGGAGGTACAGTTAAAGATTGTAGCCTTAACATAACAAGTTTGAAAACATTTCACAATCAATTTTGAAAAACCGGATTTAGAGATAGGTTTTCCCTTTATGAGGTGGAGCAAAGGCAAGAAAAAGTTGTTTGCGGAAATAGATTGTCCTATCAATCTAGTATAATAATGCTGTTTTGAAAAGTGTGTGTATAGCTCTTTCTGCTACTGAATCACGTTGAGGGAAGCACGGAGGTAACTCAACTGATTGGTTCATATAAAAAGCAGAGACTACTTTTGGAAGGAATGCTGGATTTGTACAAAGAACTATCCTATCTTTATGAAGTTGTAAAAAGGGTTCTTCTAAGGTGAAGTGATAGCGATTGAAAAGGCAATCTTCCATGAAAAATTGTAATAAACAATTGTGTAACAGTTCAAAGGGAGGGCCCATAAGTCTTGTAAGAACTATGGTAAGGTTCTAGCTAGGTGCAGGTGGTACCCTGGGTGGTAGTATCCTTTTAAGGCCTTCAATAAAAGTTTTGATTAAAAGGTAAATGTTGCCTGTTCTGAATATATGCAGCTATTGCTGAAAGGTGTAGTCAAATAGCTGTGTAGGCTAAACCTGCACATTGTAGATGCAAAATATATTTTTTAGAGATGCACCTAACAGATCAATTGAGTTATTGCAATATATGAAAAATCCTTTCCACTTTGCAGCATAACATGCTCTAGTGGTAGGTCGTCATGCTTCTTTAAGAATGGTCATACAATCTGGTGGTAGGTTTAGATAACCAAACTCTGACTTTAGGAGCCAAATCGCTAGGTTAAGGTCCTTGGGATTAGCATGTCAGATTTCTCCACGGTTCTGTGTGAGAAAGTTTGACGTTATGTGAAGCTTCTGATTCGGGACCACTGATAATTCCAATAGTGTGGTGAACCATGGCTGACGAGCCCATGTGGGAGCTATGAAAAATCAGTGCGAGAGATGTCTGCCTGAGTTTCCAAACCAGAAATGGAGGGAGAGGGTGAGGCGGAAAAGCTAAGCATATATCCCGGACCAGTTCATCCATAGGAGATTGCATTCGGATAGCGGGAATGGGAACCTGGAGGCAAAGTCTGGGCATTTCGAGTACTGTTTTGTGGCAAAGAAGTCTATTTGTGGAAATCCGCATGTTTGAAAGTATGGAAGGAGAACTTGTGGGTGACACTCGCATTTGTGGTTTCATTCTGCTGAGATCGTCAAAGATGTGGTCTGTGCCTGGAAGGTGTTCTGCCAGTAGGTGGACTTTGTGATGAATTGCCAAATGGTCTGATAGAGCAACAGTTTTGGTGCGAGTCCCCACCCGTTTCTGTACATAGTACATTGTTGTCATATTGTCCGTCAGGATTAAGACAACTTTCTTAGGTGAGGTTGAAATGCTTTTAAAGCTATTTGAGCTGCATGCAGCTCTAGGTGGTTGATGTGATACGGTCTGTTTGGAGTTCCAAAGACCCTTAACGGATTGCTTTAAGCGTGCACCCCACCCTCTGAGATGCGTCTGTCGTGAGCACGACTTGTGGAATAGGGTCGATAAAGGGCCGCCCCTTTGATAAATTGTTCCACCTCTGAAGAGTGATGAGTGCGGCTGTCTACCAACACTAGATCTGTTAGCTGACCCTGTGATTGATTCCAATGATGTGCTAAGCATTCTTGCAGAGTACACGTTTAGTCTTTCATGAGGCCATCATCCCTAGTAGCTTATGAATATTATGGCTGAGAGACAGTGGTTCTTTTGAAACTGTAGTAATGTTTTGAAAATGTTTAATCCTGGCTGCATTGGGATATGATAGAGCCATTTGCGTGTTTGGAATGGCTCTCAGATATGGTTGTGTTTGAATGGGATTAAGATGGGATTTTTTTAATTGAATAAATCCCAACTGATGTAGAAGATTTATGGTGATTTGAGTGTGATGAACACACTTGCGATGTGCGTTGGCTTTTATGAGCCAATAGTCTAAGTATGGAAAGACATGTTTTTGTTGTCGTCTTAGCAGTCGTTAATCACAACTGAAAGTACTTTGAACAGATTATTTTTTTCCCCCCATCACAAATCTGAGGTATGTGCGATGAGCTGGGTGAATGGGTATATGAAAGCATACGTCCTTTAGGTCTGGTGTTGACAAACTCATCTTGCTGCAAAAGTGGAAGTACTTGTAGAGTGACCATACGGAAGTTTTCAGATATGTATAGGTTTAAAGTTATGAGATCCAATATTGGTCTCCACAAACAGTCTTTTTGGGGAATTAGGAAGTATAGTTAATTTACTCCTGTTCTTGTTGTAATGGGAAGAGTTCAATAGCTCCTTTTGTTAGAAGAGATTGTACTTTTTGTTAGAGTAGATGTTTGTGTTCCAAAGTCAGTTCGTGAATACAAGACGGAATGTTGGGAGGGTTGTTCTGAGCTCCAGGCAATAACCTTGTTGGATACTGTCCAATACCCATTTGTCTGTTATGGATTGCCAAATGGTTAGAAACTGGGGTGGTCTTCCCCCAATAGGTGATGAATATTCAGAGGGAAGTGATATTAATTCACTGTTTTAGTGGATGGTGGGGTACGTGATATTGTACATTTACCTCTTCCTTTAAAGTTCTCTATATGCCCCTCTACAGAATCCTCTAGGAGGAGGAAGACTGCCTGTGCTTTATACAAAGATATGGTGGCATCTGTGGTATAATTCTTGGATCTCCCACTGTAGAAGCCCCAAAAGGAAACTATTAGACGGAAACTGAAGTGCGCCCATTGAATTTGCCACGTGTCTTTAATTTTCTCTCGCGATTGGTCTATCTGAAGACCAAAATGGTGTTTTGTCAAATGGTGCATTAAGTATAGTTTGTTCAACTTTTGCTTTGAATCCAGAAATTTGAGCCATGCAGGTCTCCTTAGTACGATGCAGTATCTGCAGCACCCAAAACACATCTAATAGATGAATTAGAAATAAGCTTGCCTTCTTGCACTATTTCCTGCCCTTTTTTCCCTGCGTTCCTCTGGGAAATCTTGTAATCCTTCTTACATCTCACCCCAGTGTGCCCTATCATACTTCGCCAACAGTCCTTGAGTGTTGGCTACGTTCCAATGATTGGCTGATTGAGCAGCTACTCTTTTTCCAGAAGCATCTATTAATTGTGATTCCTTATCAGGAAGAGGTGCCTCTAGACGTTTGTGAATTTGCCCTTTTTTCGTGTGTTTGAAACTACTAAGGAATCTAAAGGCAATTTACCCTTCATCAAGACTGGGTCAGACAGAGGAGGCTTATATTTATCCACTCTTGGTGTTGATATTATATGTAACTTAACCGGGTCCTTAAAATATCGTCAGCATGCATGTATGTATGTATGTATGTATGTATAGACGTTCTTATAAAGCGCTGAACTGTCACCCACCGGGCATCCTGGCGCTTAGACTGTTCTGAAACAGAGCGAGATTTTTACCATCATACCCTTTAACATAGGCATGGATGTTCGGTGTGCGTTTCTTATAATTTCAAAAAGGAAATACTCTTCTAGGTCTTTATTTTAAATGACCCCATGATAAGTGGCTGCTCTGGCAATAAGCTCTTGATGTTCATTATCAGCAGGAGGCGAAGGTATGGCTTATATAGATCGGGATCGGTGTATCCCAGTGGATCTATGTTCTAATCGTCCCACGGGTCAGGTAGTCTGATTATCATAGACCCATTATCTGTTATATCTGGATTTATATTTGGAGATACTGGAGGTGCAATATGTAAAGGGTCTAAAGCTGGTATGAGAGGTACTGGTGAAGTAGTTTGGGGAATATTAATAGGAGTAGTAGCTATGCCCTTATTCTTTTTTGAGAGGTATTCTATATTCAGTATCCACTTTCCTTTTGGGAGGTGGTATCACTGGCATAGTGGTAATGTGTCCAGTTTGAGGGTTAATATGTATTGTCTGTTTCAGATCCAGCTTGTGCTGCATTTTCTCCAGAATAGGCTCCGGTGTCTTTAGAGGGGCATCTTGTTTATTTATTCAAAGTTTTATATAGCGCAAACGAGATCTTTGCAGATATCAGAGCGCTTCACAGGGGTAGGGGCAACAGGAGGGTGACTAAAACAGTCTAATGGGAACAATATAATAATCAGCAGCATATTAGGATAGCAGTCATGTACACGTAGGATACCAATCAACAGTCTGGTAGCCAGTAATATAGGACAGCGCAAAGTCATTGATCCAGCTACAATAGGGTTCAGGTAAACTTTGGCTGTAGGGATGGCATATACCATTTTCTTAGAATTAAAGAGAACAAGGGGTGGGGGCATCAAGAGGGGAATAAACAAACTAGTGTGTACCATATAGTGGTCGGTAATAGGAGAGTGGCATAAAGGGTCGCAATCAAGTAAGGATATAATGTCAATATACAGTCAGGTAAACAATGATAAAAAGCGATGCAGAGTCTCTGATCCAACAACCTTAAAGTTCAGGTGAACTTGGCCATAAGGATGGTTTTCACCTCTTTCTTGAAGAGTGCAGTGGAGGAGATAAGCCTGGTTTCAGGAGGGAGCGCATTCCAGATCCTGGGTGCCATTCCTGAGAAGAAGCGTTTGTATGTTTTTTCCTTCCGGAATCTACGAGGTTTCAGGAGTAGACTTTTTGCACTTCTGTTGGATCTCGAGCCTCCTGAAATATACAACGTTCGGGCGAGGTAGTTGGGTGCCTTGTGGTGTATGGCCAAGTGTGTCATAACTGCAATTTTGAGCTGTATCCTGGCTTCAAAAGGCAGCCATTTCAGGGATTTTAAGTCTGGGGAAATATGCGAGTGTTTTCTTGAGCCAGTGATGAGTCTCGCGGCAGCGTTCAGGGAGGCTCTAAGGGGTGCGGTCGATGATAGCGGGAGTCCGCTGAGGGCCACAATTCCATAGTCTATGCGGGGGATGACTTGTGCTTGTACAGCAGTTTGGAAGTCCTTGGCCGGGAGGAAGGGTTTAATTTTCCTCAATGTGTTGATTTAGAAGTTAGCTCCTTTCGTTGCTTTGCTAACGTGCTGCTGCATGTTGAGCCTGGCGTCAAGAGTGATGCCTAAGGATTTCGCAGAATACACGATGGTGGGTTGGACATTGAGTGCTGTAAGGTGATTAAGCCAGATTTGCGTGGTAGTAATTTTCGCAGGAGGTGAAATCAGTAGGAACTCAGTTTTCAGAGCATTTAGTTTGAGGTGATTAACGGCCAGCCAAGATTGAGTGTTTCTAAGTGTGGAGTTCAGAAGTTTGATATCTTCCGGGGATTGTAGCTTTAGGTAAAGTTGTGTGTCATCAGCATACATATGGAATTGTACATTGGAAGCTTGGAGCAAGGTGGCGAGAGGTTCCATGACGAGGTTGAACAGTGTGGGGGAAAGGGAAGATCCTTGTGGGACGCCTAGATCAACTGGCACAGGTGAAGACAGCACATTGTTGATCTTGAACCTCTGAGACCGGTTATGTAGGAAGGACGTAAACCATTTGAGGACAGTTCCAGATAGACCCATTCTAGTGTTTAGCAACTCCAGTAGATTCTCGTGTTTGACCGTGTCAAATGCTGAGGAGAGATCAAGAAGGATGAGGAGGCAGGAATCATTGCGATCAAGGATTTGGAGGGCGTCATCAATTATGTGCGTTATAGCCGTTTCCGTGCTATGTTTCGCTCGGAAGCCTGATTGATGAGGGTTGAGGAGATCGAACTGGTCAATGTGTTTTGTTAGCTGGAGTTGTACACATTTTTCCAGCAGTTTGGCCAGGGTGGGGATATTGGTGATAGGGCGGTAATTGTTCGGGTCAGACGGGTCAGCTGTAGGTTTCTTGAGTATAGGCGTGACTTGCCCCACCTTGAGGGAGTCTGGGATGAGACCTTGTTGGAGGGAGCTGTTGATGATTTTGGTCCAAAGTGGGAGGAGCAAGGGGATGAAATCTTTTACAGCATTGGCAGGTAGGGGGTCTATGAGGTGATTAGAGGGCTTCAAGGTGCCGAGCACTTTGTGTAATGCTTCTTCAGAATAGGTGTCGAAGGACAACCATGATGCATTATTCTTAGGTTGAGTGTTAGACATTCTGGAGTGGCAGGGGTATAGGCTTAAGTCATTGATGGTGCTGAAATTTGGCACCAAGCTGGATTTGTCTTATCTTTCGATGCCAAATGCTTCGGAATAGAGGGGGTATCATCTCAGTTTCAGCCAGACCCAGAAGACTCCTGCCGAGCCAGGAGGAGGGGCATTGCAATAAGTCTTGGTGCCTACCATGGCCTGATGACCATGGTGGCCTAATTACCCACCAAACTCACTCGTACCCAGACAAAGGCTGAGTGGCATTGTTACTCATGGCACCCTGTACAGATGGGACGGCGTCATGGGACTTCAGCTTCATTTCCAACTCTGAACAGGATTCCTGCACAGAAAAGGCATCTTCCTCTTCAGATGCCTACTTCTCTTCTTGCTAGACGTCTTCCCCCGAAGATATCGGGAGTCTCAGATAGTCTGTCGCTGCATGTCTCTGCGTCGAGCTTGACAGTCGCAAAGAGTCTTTTTGGAACAGAACGACTGACGGACGTCGCAGTCTTCTTTATGCTACGGAGAGAGCCAAAGGTTCCAGACCTTATGAAGGTCTGTGCACGGGTATCTGCAATGGCAAGGAGGTCAGAAATGGAATGGCGTCCGTTCCTTTAACAGAATACTCGATGCAGGATATTCGAGTGGAAACAGGAGATGAGCTAGGGCAGATGCAGGCAATTAGTTTTTTCTTGGATAATGACATTTTTTAATTTTTTTTTTTTTTTTTTTAAGTTCTTCGACACGCAGAAGGTAAAAAAAAAAAATCGAAAACAGAGGAGGGCAAGTGAATTGCAAACAGAAAGGATAATAATTGACTGTTTCGAATCAGAGAGCTGCAATACACGTCAGATTCAGATGAAGGGGAAAAAACAATGGAGTCTATGCCCATGCGCAATATCACTAAAATGAGGAGTCACTTTGGCTGGTGACTGTTAAAGACTTCTTCGAAGAACTTGCAAACATCCGGATACAACGCTAGATGGCAGCAGTATGCAAAGCATGTATACCTACAGCAAACATTCCTTGAACTATATATATATATATATATTTATTTTTTTGGGGTGTTAGACTGGGCACTGAAATAAAATTTGTGAATTGAAGTTGCTGAGTGCGGCGTCCTTTGTACAAATTCTATATATATATATATATATATATATATATATATATATATATATGTATACACACACACCTATTGCTACACACTCATTTGGGGTTACTATTTTGCCACATTATTCCAATTCACTAGCCAACTTTCTGGAGCAGACAGTTTGAACATCAGCAAAATTTAAATCTAAATTGGACTAGGCAGTATCATCTGGTACCAGAATATTGTAAAAATGAACTTTTTAAACTCATGCTGGGGCCTACATTAAAACAAGATGGTAACATTGTAAAAAGAGTATAGAATTCCAACACTCAATTAAGACATCAGTACCTACAAATAATGACTGGAATGTCATTTGTTAATGAATAATAAACAAGATAAAGCTGAAAAGCAGGCTCCATTACTTATATCTAAAGTAACATCAGTAAGGCAAGAACATGTTGACTATTCAAGTCAGTGTACATTATCAGATTGCATACTGAATCCCTAACCAAATCTTTGAAACACCTCCAGCACTTAATGGCTTGGTAACTGCAAACATCACACAGACAGAATACTTTGGATAGTGAATGCTACTAGCAAGGGAATATAAGGAGTTATCACAAATGGGGCCAAAATCAATGAGCGAAGTGGAAGAATGTCAGCAGGGAAGACATTTGGAGAGAATAGGAATTTGATTAATTTTTCTCAGATAAAGGCATCTGGGGATGGCTAGGTTGCAGGTGCTTATGGTGGGGCACAATAATTGGGTTGCACAATTACCTGAAATTTGTAGCATTCACACAAATGCTTTAGCAAATAATCAAATGCTTGCCAGGTCTGAAATGACAACCTTTTCATTTCATAGATTCAGCCTACTAATATCACATATGGGGTCTCCTAGATGAATCAACTTTTATAACATTGGTTTTAAAGAGACCACAACAATATGGTGACAAACTTGTTGCACACAATTTAACTTTATGGCAAATGAAGACTTGGTACGAGAATTCCGTTGACTTCAAACAACTAAAAACGTTTATGTAAATAGTCAGCAAACAAATGAAATCTAAGGATTTTATTCAATGTGTAGCCTAGAACAGTGCATGATATAGATGAGGCAAATAAAGGGAAAATAGCTATTAAGAAAACTTTATGTCATAATACCCATCTGATACAGACATCTAGCTGCAGATTCCTTACCTTTTGATTTATCTCCAGGCAACACACTGGATCCAAAAATAACTCAAGTAGTATGCCTGCACATCGGTAGGTGCAGTCATTCGGTTCTGCTTGGCGTCGTCCGCACCGGAATGGACATGTATAGGCACCACCACAGCACGCATAAGTCAGTTTTTGTTCCACGCCAGTTAGCCCTGATCCGGAGAGAACCACCCTTTAGACATTTTTGGGCAAAACAGACTGTCGCAGTGTTTGAGATTTTCTCCTGGTGTGGCAGGGATGTCATTTCAGAAGGACGGCTTCAAGCCCTGCAGCACGTCATCACTCGTGGCAGTGACCAACCCACATCTTGTACACCTTTGTTGCCTTAAGCTGGACCTTGATCTGAAGGCCTGCTCAGACTGCCACACCATGAAGCTGATGCCTTAAGAGGACCGACCATCAAACTCCTGGCTACTCGACAAAGCCTTGCAACGATCTCTGTCAAGGGGAAGGTCCCAGAAGCAATCACAAACTCAGATCACAGTTGCTTTGAAGTTGTTGGGTCATTCGGGTAAATCACATCACAAGAAGTCAAAGGCATCTTCGACTTCACCACGACCATCACCGGCGAGATGGCGAGGCGCCGGGATCCGAAGCCTGGCTCTGCAGTTAAACCAGCGCTGGTTTCGGTTCCACACTTCTGAGTTTCCAGGAGCCAGAGCGACACCCGCTCAACTTCAAGAATTTTATAAGACTATACGCCTCATTTGCGCAGCCTGCTCCAGTTAAGGTTGCCTTGGGGTCCTGCGGGTTCGGGTGCAGCCCCTACTTGATCCACACCGTTAACTCTGGCACCAGCCAGGCGCTTTGGATCCACAGAATAATTGGTACAAGCCCAGCACAGGGGCTCCTGTTATCAGGACAATTGCCCGCCACCAACGTCATGCCCCATGGGGGCCCAACTTCCTCACACAGTACTCTATTCCGGAAAGCTTGGTGGTACAAACCACTTCCACTTCCCATGTAAATCCTGCCACGTTCCCTACCACAACACCGACTTGGGAATCCAAGAGCCTGGACACCTTAGGGGGATGATTTTTTTTCTTCCACTACCATCGCATTGCGGTCCGTGAACACCACATGCCTTTTGGGTCGCTATTCCTATGCTTTCTGGGATACGACTGCGCAGGTGCTGCCAAGGATCCTAGATGCCTAGTTTAAGACCATCTGCTTTTTAGAGGATGTCCAAGCATTGCTTATGGACATGCCCTTTGATGGCTTTTGTCTCTTTGGAGACTAGGCAGATTCAGCGCTAGAGTGCTTGCGGAACAGCTTGGATATGGTCAGGTCCTTGGGCCTTTTTATAGCCCCAATACACATATTGCTCCTTCCGTTACCACAGAAGAGGCTTCCAACCATGTCTATACTCACCCAGCCACTACGGCATGCAAGCTTCACAACTTCTGCACGGACAAGGTACCCAGACCAGTCTGGCAACCAGAGGTTGGGCCAGTCCATCACTCCCCCGGCAGCAACAACCTCCAAATCCATATAGTCTGCCCTCTTACCATTTTGGGCACTCCGTTGGGGCAGGGGAGATCCTCCATCACCTGCCCCACTGGCGGTCTATAACAAACAGGTGGGTTTTGTACATCGTTCGAAGGGGCTCTCTTTGGAGACTACGCCTCCTCCTCCCTCCATGCCACTGCTTACAGCAGGCTGACAGAGGAACACCAATCCCTTCTCCGCAAGGAAGTGACAGGTCTCTTGGCCAAGGGAGCTATAGAGAGGGTGCAGATGCCTGAAGAGCGTTGTGGCTGTTAGTCCAGCTACTTCCTGGTGCCCAAAAATGAACCAAGACTGCCATCCTACCCTAGCCTTGCATCCTCTTAGTTTCTTCCTCAAGTTGAAATTCAAAATTCCACACTCACTCAGGTTCTGTCTGCCCTGGACACAGGATGGTAGAGTTAAACTTGGATTGAACCTACTTTCTCCGAGAATGATGACATTGAAACAGGACAGACTAAATTTAATAAAGCGCTCCTGGAGGGAGTGGATTCACTAGCACCTTTGAAACTGTCTAAATAACATCCTAAATCGAAGCAGGAAGCATGGTATACGGAAGATTTGAGAGTAGAAAAGCAGCAATGTAGGAAACTGGAGAAAGTATGGAGGAAAGCACATACACCTTGCAGTAAAAAGCTTTATCTGGAGGCCCTATCCAAGTATCATAAAAATATAAAACTGGCCAGGAAAAAAATAGTCTGGCGCTACAAATAACAGAAGCAGGTAATTCCACTAGAGAACTTTACAAAATTCTCAAACTATTTGTCAAACCTCCTGCCTGTGAAAGCCCTGATGATTTTACTCAAACCGTATGCGATGATATTTCCGCATTTTTTGAGAGCAGGATTGAATTAATCTATGAGAAAATCACCAAAGCATTATACATCAAGAGTAGGATGGCTGACTCTCCCCTTCTTCGGATATCAAAGAGTGAAAGCTGCTGTCTCACCACGATTCGGGAAATTAGTTTGTCCGAAGTTACCGTTCTGTACAATCAAATTAAAACAGGATCACCTACAGACCCTCCTGCCTGCAAAAATGATAGCCCCTCTTGGTAGCCTGCTGGCCCCGAGTTTTCGAACTTTGATTAACCTTTCCCTTAAGGAAGGGCTGGTGCCTAGTGTCTGGAAGAGGGCAGTTGTGAACCCTATTCGCAAAAACACGGCGTTACCATGGTCAGACCTTAACAACCTCCGTCAGATTTCCCTTTTGCCCCATTTGAGTAAGATGGCTGAGAAACATGTCAACACCCACGTGTCTAAATTCATCGAGGCAGCGGACGGTCTGGACCCTTCTCAATCTGTGTTCAGACCTAATCACAGCACCTAATCAGCTCTCCTCTCCGTGACCGATACCATCCGGATGGCACAGGATAGAGGAGGCTCTATGATTCTGGTGCTGTTAGATTTATCCGCTGCCTTCGACACGGTGTCACAAGACATTCTAGTCAGTCATCTGAAGAGGGTAGGGATAGGCGGAATGGCTCTTTCATGGTTAAAGAGTTTTATCACTGGCCGCTCACAGAGTGTTCGATTGGGCTCCCATTTGTCCATCTCTAGGGAGCTCACCAAGGGGGTTCCACAGGGCTCATGCCCAAGCCCCACATTGTTTAATGTGTATGTGGCCCCCTTAGCTGAAATTGTGAGGGAATATGGGTTCACACCTATATCCTATGCTGATGACACCCAGCTTTTGTTCCCTTTCCAGACCATGACGCCAGCAGTTAAAAGCTCCTTTGCCGCAGGAATGAGAGCCATATCCAACTGGATGACCTCCAATTGCCTACAGTGCAATGTGGGCAAGACGGAGGTCATGCTTTTCGGAGACGCCCCGCTCCTTTGGTCACCTGAGTGGTGGCCTCCCGATTTAGGCTCTGCTCCCTATCCAAAGGAGACAGTGAAAAACTTGGGGTCAAGCTTGATCGATTCTTGATACTCAAGGACCATGCTACCCAGGTAACAGGATCCTGTATGAGAGTAAATGTAAATGTACAGGAATTTATATAGCGCAAATCACCAAGCGGTTTCTATGCGCTTGCTATGGGAACCCGTCCTGGTATTCCCCTGTGAGATAATCCCGGCAGGGTATCCGCAAGGTGAAAGCCAGGCATCCCGCCGCGAGGGGCCGTTGTGGAGATTAAGCAAGCTATTGCCCAGAGTCGCAGAGTGTGAACCCGTGAATCGAGTAGGCACCGGAGCGAGAATTGTCGAGTCCATGGACATTTTAGGACTCAAGACCCCGCCGAGCCGGGAATTGAACCCTGGTCCCGGGCTGACCTCTGCTTCCAGGTCTGCCTCCTCTAACCAGTGAGCCACACTTCTCCACTGAGAGTCATTGGACTATTGAGGAGAGTGTTCCCATATTTAGCAGATAGTCAAAGGAAAACTCTAGTGCAGGCATTGGTAATCAGCAGGTTAGATTACTGTAATGGGCTGCTTATTTCCGCAAATGAAGAACAGTTAGGCAGGCTACAAGTAGCCCAGAACACAGCCGCCAGATTAATCTTAAATGTACCAGCCAGGTACTCATCTCGCCCCCTATTAAACAAGTTACACTGGCTGCCTGTTCATCAGAGGGTGAAATTTAAGATCTGTTGCATTATTCATAAATGCCTGTTTGATGTTGGTCCTAAATACCTATCTGAAATATTTAGACCTTATGAGCCAGGCCGCTCCTTACGCTCTAAGAATCAAGCTCTACTCCAGATACCTAGGATCAAAAAAGAGAGACTGGGAGGCCGGGCTTTATCTGATAAAGCCCCACCCTCTGGAAATCCCTGCCCCTCACCCTCAGGCTAAATCCTAATCTGACTGCATTTAGGAAATGCCTAAAGACCCATCTGTTTCTGACCTGGTAATTTCCCACCATTCCAGCCTGATTGTCTTTATGTTAACCAGCTTGTGGTAAGAACGCAAGTGCGGAGATACCCCTTCGGGGGTCGAATTCCTGCGCTATACAAGAAACAAAAAAATAAAACTAAAACTTGAAGGACGCATACTTTCACATCACCATCCTGCCTGCCCACAGGAGTTACCGGCATGTCAAGGTAGGTCATGAGCCTTTGAACTTGTTGTGCTCACTTTTGGCTGCACCAGCGTCCCTAGTGTTCACCACAGTGATGGTTGTAGCTGATCTGCACAGATGGTCAGTCTTCCCCTATCTAGGCAACTGGCTTTTGAGGCAGGCTTGCAAAAGACTTTCGTCTCCCACCTCCAGACTACAGCAGATCGCTTTTATTTACTGGGGTTCACTATAAAAGTGCATAAGTCACACCTAAATCCCTCTCAGACGCTCCATTTCATTGGAGCGGTTCTGGATATGGTGCAGTTTCGAGCCTACCCGCCTGAAAGGAGAGTCCAGGATATTCAGGCTATGATAACGGTGTATCAGCCAACATCCTGGATTTCGGTGAGACCGATTGAGGCTGCTGGGCCTCATGGTCTCCTGCATCCTCTGGCGACACATTTCTGCAGGCCAATGCAGGCTCTGCAATGAAACCTGAAGTGGCAGTGGGCGCAGCATCAAGGAAATCTCTCCGACATGATCCAGATCTCGGAAGGAACTGTAAAAGATCTGCAATAGTGGTTAACAAACCGCAATTGAAATCGCGGCAGACGCCTCTCCCGCTCAGCCAGATCTGACAGTCACTCCTGGAATGGGAGGGGTCATCTGGGAGAGGTGGAGATCAGAGGCCTCCAGATTCCACATCAGCCTTCTGGAACACCAAGCATTCAGGCTGGCATTAAAAGCCTTTCTACACCCAACAAAAGGCTAGTGCAGGTGTTCATGGACAACACCACTGCCTGGGGCACTGCAACAAACAGCGGACCCTTATCAAGAGGCCCTGTGTCTCTGGACATGGCTAGAATGTCAGGACATTGAAAACTCAGCTGAAGATACCTAGCAAATTATGAATCGAGTTTTGGAGGTGGTGCAAGGTCTTTCAGCAGTGGGGAGAGCCTTGGTTAGATCAGTTCACCACCGCCAATAAAGTGCAAGGTCAGTAGTTCCGTTTGCTGGTTTTTCCAACGCAGTTATCACTCCGAGACACTAGTTATATGAGCTCAGGGCTCTTGTACCCCCTCCTGCCCAGAGTTCAAGAAGATCAAAACTACCAGGCCGGGCTAAGTCAACCTTGTGATCCCGGACTGAGCTTAGTTTGGTATCCCGATCTGTTGAGCATGGCCATCGGTGCTCCGATCAGGCTGCCCCCTGCGGGAGGCTGCTCTTTTGCAGTAGCGAGGAAGGTTCTTCACCCGAACCAGTCAACACTATTTGTGGCATGGTATACAGGAAGATCGATCCCCTTTCTGCCCCTTTTCACAAGTCCTTCTCTACATTTTTCACCCCCGACAGGGTTCTGCACAGGGCACTCTCAAAGGCTATCTTTCTGCTATTTCAGCTTTACTGTGGTTTCTTGACAGCCATCCCTCTTCAAACCTTTTTGAAAGGTTGGCAACATTTGTTTCCAGTTACCCCTTTTATTATGCCTCAGTGAGACCTAAATCTTGTCCCGACTTTACTTATATGTGCTCCTTTTGAGCCTTTGCACAATTGTCCTCTCAGGTTCTTTACAATCAAGACAGCCTTTTCCCGTGGCTATCACATCTGCCCGGAGGGTCAGCTAGCTTCAGGCTTTATCATTCAAGCCACCATACTTAAACATGTATCTAGGCTAACTGGTGCTTCACACGAGAGCTTTCTTTCTACTGAAAGTGGTCACTTCCTTTCATGTAGGCCAATTGATCACTCTGCCTACGTTTTACACTTCATCACATACCTCTAAGAAAGAGGCGAGAGTTCACCGCCTGGACCCAAAAAGAGCATTTTCCTTCTACCTTAACCACAAGAGAGATCCGGGTGGACAACCAACTCTTCATGGGACATGCCGGAGCAGAGAAATGACTGGCCATGCAGAAGCAGATCAACTCCAGATGGATTGCGCTCTATTAAGATCTGCTACACAATGGCCAGAAGCAACCTAGAGGGCTTGTGTGCTCATTCCACCAGAGATAAAGCTGCAACCACTGGATAAAGCTGCAACCACTGCGGTAGCATGCAGTTCAGGTCCTTGATATCCGCCGGGAGCAACGTGGGCTTGCTTGCACACTTTCACACAACACTACTGCCTGGACAGTCATGTCCCTCAGGACAGGCATTTTGTCCACTCGGTCCTGCAGGGCTTCCACATATGAAATTGGTCCGTAGACCCACCACCAGAAAACTATTGGTTCATAAAGTGAGGAATCTGAAACTAGAAATCTATCAGATGAACAAGTTACTTCCCTTTGTACTATCTAGCAACAGATTCCTTACCGACCCACCCATCCTCCCTGCTATGCGAACAGATTTCTAGTGACCGGGCTGTTCCCCTTTCAGGGCCCTAGTTTTCCACATCAGTGGTCACTTTTCATCATGTGCTCCAGGCATGGAAAGTAGTGAAAATAATCGGGCGTCCGCACGCTGGGTTGGAGCCTTTATGAGCACCGCGCACACAGACCATGTCACGTCCAAACGATGCCACCTACTGGTCCACAGGGTGCTGCTCGAGAAACCTTTCAAGATCCAGTCTGACACTTGGAGATAATTCAAAAGGTAAGGAATCTGCAGCTAGATACAGTCTGTACCACATAAGGTGTTTCCAAAGGTAACTTCATTACATACTTTACTTTCCATCAATTCCTAAGCAGATGTTGCTAAAGGCTACAGCAGGGATTATCTTTGTAATGACAAGGACACTGCAGTCCTTCATTTTAAATAATCAAATCACAAACTCTAGCATGCAGGTGAGAAAACTACCACAACGGCATAAGGCTATTGCGACATTTGTCGGAGGACTGACTGCATCACCTGGGCAGAGGTTTTTAGCGAGCAGACAGGTCGGCAAACAGAGGACCAAAATCGAGCAACGCCAGGGAAGCAGTTCGGAGACCACGGCAGAGTTACGAGCTGCTTAAGGTACAAAGGAGGGGTGGGGGCACAATTGCGAGCTCAGCTACATACTCGCCGCTACCAAGAGTGAGCCAGGAGTTACCGCAGAAGCGGCCTGGCTAGGCAGGGTGCAGCTTGCAGCTCTCCTAAATGCTCCTATTCGGCCCTGCCCTCAGCACGCCCTCAGGCCTAAAGCCCTCACAGCTGCCACGCTTGTAGAAGGAGACAAAAATTTGGTCCTCGTAGCCGGAGTCAACTGTACAGTCAATGGGAGGGGCCAGGATCCTTCACATAAAAAAAAACGTGGCCTGCTGACATGGTTTCTCTCCACTAGGAGGCGCTAAAACTAGAAAATACTGCCAGTGCAGGAGATAGTTCAGCATTGCTCCGAGTAGGATGGGGCAGGGTAAAAAAGCCCCAGCAAACACCACAGTTGTCCCTCCGCCGGAGACACTAGCATTTTCCCAGGAGGCACACAACACCCGCTGCGGTTGGGGGGCAACGGATCTAGCCCCACGGTGTCCATCTTGGTTCCCCCCCCGGCCACTGAGGCCTATGTTCAAACCCAGTAACCTAAAAAGTGCTAAAAAGCGTTGGAACCAACAGGCTACACCACCAGCCGCTATAAGCCCCTGAATCAACCGACAAAGCAAACAAAAGCGATAAGGGCTGCGGGCAGAGGGCGTAAAGACCAAAGCCCATCATTAGCTCACCTTCAACCGTGCTAGTGCCAGGAATCGATCCGGGCGTGGGAGAGCCCAGCAGCATATGCAAAACGTGACGTGACTCGCAACAATGGTAGTGTACACCTTTAAAATTCACCACACTATGAATACAGGAATAAGTTATCACATAAGTCATAAAACCAAAGGAAAAAACAAACCACACAGGCAAGATGAGATCAGGAAAGATCTGCCAGGCGGCAACAAGGAAAACTAGGAAAAACACCCTCCCAACGGTTTTAACTCCATCGAGCAAAAAAAAAAAACAACAAGCATTTGCAATGCAATAGGTATCACATTTATGAGAGCTTGAGCTATTGGCATTGTAAATGACAATGCCTTTTATTTATGTGTTGTTTTTACAACAGATAAATGAAAGGCATTGTCATTTACAATGCCAATAGCTTAAACCCTTGCAAATGCATGACTTAGTGCATTGCAAATGCATGCAATGAAAATGTTAAAAAGCATTAGGAGAGCATCCTGCCTGCAACAGTTATTTGATAAAATAGTGCGCAGAGACTAATTAAAGCCTAATCATGGTAAATATTTATATATGTGTTTTTTGTGTAGGCACGGCCTGCAGGTGGCACTTTGTCTAGTCTAAGAAATGCGGTCACGGCGGAGTTGGGAGCAGGGAGTATGAACAAAACAAAAGGTCCTGGGGCACAGAGACCTTGCATCATGGCCTAGATTTGCTCCGGAGGCGGAAATAGAAACCCAAGGTCTACTCAGCACAAAGTGGAGCCGGTGAGACAGAACTCACGGGCAGGAGAAATCAAAGGGCATTTATCTTGGAGGAACAGCACAGAGGGGTTGGGGCCTGGGAGTCGTGTTTGCCTCCATGTGCATCACGGGGGCAAGAAGGAGTATTGTATGCAGAAATCACTACTGCAGTTTCGTCTTGCAGCATGCTACTTATTAATGAACTTCAGAAAGATGAAAGGCTGAGTTGGCCCCACAGAGCACCAAACTTTTAGCAAGCCGAGGTGTTTCCATGAATCTCTCTAATTTAGACGTCAGCCGACTACTAGGCAGAGAAGTTGAAAGGCTGGCGAACATTCAGAGCAAACACGCATGACTGTCTCTGGCCCAGCCCTTCCAACCACAACAAGATAGGAAGACATCCAGCAGAAAAGTGGGTGCCTTGAAGTTACATGGGTCTGTAAATCACACATCGTGACTGTATAAGTGTATACGGTATATCTGACCTTGAAGGTGATCAAAAGTGATGGGTGCCGAGAGCCAAGAAAACAAGCACTGGCGTTGCCAATAGGTCTCGCAGTAGGAAAGTTGGAGCTATTACAATTGCAAATAACAATGCCTTTTATTTTTGTTTTCATTTTAAAAACATAAAGGGCTTTGTCATTTACAAAACCAATAGCTCCAACTTTCCTACTGCGAGACCAATTGGCAACGCCAGTGCTTGTTTACAAAGGGATTATCACTGCAGTGAGCTTGTTACTCAGTCTGACCCTCCTTATGAAGTGGTCCTGTTGCTAAAATGACATGTTCTTCTGTGAGGCAGCCTTACATTGTAGTACCACCCAAGCCCCGCAGAGGCCATGTCTTGTATTCTTTCACTGAACATAAAGTTCTCTTTTGCACCAGTTCATGCAGTGACCCTTCGATGGCCATTTTTGTGCAGTGGCGATTTCTTGCAGTGGTATCTTTCAGTGAATGTAAACTTTCCTTTTAGTGTGGCCCATTCCAGCAGGGCTCCTCACGTGTGCCTTTCAAACTGTGGTCCTCTAAATGCTGTGAAATCTATTGCTTGTCCGAAACACGTCAGACTCAAGAGCACTATATAAGGCAGAGGGAGGCGACACCAAGATATGCAGGAAAGTTCAGCGCAGAACAAATGCGCTGTCAGCTAAGAGAGCAGCATGTTGATCTGTGACTGGTGGAGCTGCCGTTTTGTTCATTTTATTTCGCAGTAGCAGGAGGAATGTAAACAAAGCAGCCATGTCCCTTCCCCCCCAGCGTCCCTGAAGCGGGTGTCGTGCTGATAACATAAAAGCCGCGTGGTGTCCAAAAGTATATAAATAAACACATTTTGTGCAGTTTAAACAGCTACACACACTTCCTTTTATTTAAAAAAAAGTAATTTAGAAAATAGCTTACAACTGCAAGAGCTGCAATTAATTAACAACTGTACGCACAAGAGCAGCTGTTAAAAAAAAAGATATTAAGAGGGGAAGCGCATGAACATGCGTTAACACAAGCCCGAGGCAGACCCAAAAAGGAAATAGTGTGGACGAAGGAACATAAATTAAAACAAGACGGAGGGAAGGCAGAGAAGGGGAGGGGGGAGGAGAAATGCGTAAGCAATGCGGAAATGTTAAAGCACATTCACTAATGCTGATATTTGTTGCCCGGAAGTGTTGCGTACAGGAGAAATGCGACACGGCGGGCAGGGGAGGGGGCAGAGTGGGGAGAGCGGCGATGAAAATCCAGCAAAATGAGGGTGTGAATAAGCCGCACAAACATACGAAGAACTCCCATGCCACATCAATTAGGCACTGGTGTCCACGCTAGTCCACTTTCAAGAAGCCAAGCATTTTGCAGTCTCAAGCCTAATAAAATTAAAATAGACGACCCATGTTGCACAGTAGCCGACGACTATTATAAGGGCAGAAACAATGAAAGGACGGACGAAGGGGGTGTGTGCAATGAGGGAGGGTGAGGGAATGGGGAGCAGCAACTCAGAGAGGTGGTCGGTGGGATGGGAAAGTGCAATATAAGGCTAATATTTGTAAGCAATGCGGAAATGTTAAAGCACATTCACTAATGCTGATATTTCTTGCCCGGAAGTGTTGCATACGTGAATGGCTAATGAAAACAAGAGAGAGAAGGCAGAGAAGGGGAGGGGGGAGGAGAAATGCGACACGGCGGGCAGGGGAGGGGGCCGAGTGGGGAGAGCGGCGAAAAAAATGTGAACAAATGCGTGCGCCGGGAAACTGAGCCATGAATAATTAGGGGAGAAGCAGAGAAGCCGCAGAGCGCACACTGGGCGAAGCCCTTTGATGTGCTGTGCGGCGGCCGTTAAAAAAAATGCAATTAGGAGGGAGGGAGGCTGATGCGCGTGCTCGTTTGATCACGTGATTCACGTAAACTTAAACAAAACCGCACAAACGAAACCCTTGGTTTCACGAGCGTTTCAAGGACATGAATTCTCACTCCGCTCAATGCGCTTGCGCGCATTGATAGGTCGCGAGACCTAAAAACAAGAAAACCGTGCTTAAAGAAAAAAGTGACGTAGTGGTGCCATAAAGGGGAATCATGCAAATGGAAATCAAGAGCCTTAAAAGAGATGACTAATTGAAAACAAACGCGGATAGAATGAAACGATGGATGCCATCAGTCATAAAATATTCCCTCGGAGAGAAAGTGGCTTCATGCCGTAAAAAATAAATTAGCTGACTTGCGTGCATATCAAGATAGTGAATATCAAGTGAGCGTGATCTAGTGATTGAGCATACGTTGGAGGGTGAAAAAAAGTGCCCATAATTGCAGTGTACTCACTTGCAGAAAACACGTAGCTTATTACAGAGTTCACCAGATTTCCGAACGAGACGGAAAATGCCTTCATTTAGATGAAGTGTCATTGTCAATGAAAGACGGCAGGGTCAAACAGACGGCGAGCGGCATTTTGAGTTGATATGTGTAAACGGGGCAATCATTTGAGAACAGTGCGATATATCCAGGCATACCTCAGCATACAGACCCGTTTAGATGCGATTGTGTAAAGTAAGGAATATGCTACTTACCAATATGCATCTGTTCTTGGCATGTAGGGCTGCTAAATTCATATCTTATGCATAGATCGCCGCCTAGTGTTGGGTCCGGATGATTGCACATTGTTGTCCTGGAAGAGTCTTCGAAGTATCACACGATAGGTGGCTACTCCCTTGGACTACAGTGTGCATGGGCATCCTCAGATTGTTTTTCACCATTGTGGCAGAGATGGAGTATAGTACAGTAAGAGATGCCCATGCAAAGAGTGAATGCTGCAGCTGCGACAGGCACCAGGTGGGTGGACGATATGAATGTCAGCAGCCCTACATGCCAAGAACAGATGCATACTGGTAAGTAGCATATTCCGTTCGAGGCATGTGGGATGCTGAATTCATATCTGTGCATAGAATGTATAGCAGTATCTCCCCTAGCGGTGGCTACCTGTGTCAGCTGTAGCAGTCTGGAAAAGAGTTTTGAGAACAGCCTGACCTACAGCAGCTTGCTGTTTGGAATGTACATCTGCACAATGGTGTTTTGTAAATGTATGTGTGGTTGACCATGTGGCTGCTCTACAAATTTCGTGTAAAGGAATATTTCCCAGGAAAGCCATGGATGCTCCTAGCTTGCGTGTGGAATGCGCCCTAGCGGGAATTGTTAAGGTGTGTTTTGCCTTTAAATAACATATTTGTATGCACTTAACGATCCATTTGGCTATACCTGATTTTGAAATAGGGCTGCCTTTGTGTTGTGGCGAGAAAGCCATAAACAACTGTTTAGTTTTCGAAATGTCTTAGTTCTGTCTATGTAATATAGCAGAGCTCTCTTGACATCTAGAGTATGTAAGGCCCTTTCGGCTATTGTTTGTGGGTTCTGTCTGAATGAACACTGGCAGTTCTATGGTTTGATTTATATGGAAATGGGATACCACTTTTGGCATGAATTTAGGGTTTGTTCTGAGAACTACTCTATTTGCATGTACTTGAATGAATGGCTCTTGAATAGTTAGGGCTTGCAGCTCGCTAACTCTTCGAAGCGAAGTAATAGCAATAAGGAAAGCCACCTTCCAAGTAAGAAATTGTAGTTTGCATGAGTGTAGTGGTTCAAAAGATGGTCCCATAAGTCTGGTTAAAACAACGTTTAGATTCCAGACTGGTGAAGGGGAGTATCTTGGAGGAATTACGAGTTTAGGTCCTTCCATAAACGCTTTAATTGCTGGCACCTTAAATAGTGAAAGGTGTTGCCTGTTTTGCAGATATGCTGCTAACGCAGCTAGATGTATCCTGATGGAGGAATAGACCAGATTGCAACGTTGTAGGTGCAAAAGATAGCAAATGATGTTTTGAGTAGAAGCATCAAGTGGGTTAATGTCATTGTTGCTACAGTAAATGACGAAACGTTTCCACTTTGCTGCATAACATGCTCTGGTAGTGGGTTTTCTTGCCTCTTTGATAATATTCATGCAGTCTGGGGGCATGTTTAGGTATCCAAATTCTAGGACTTCAGGAGCCAGATCGCCAGGTTCAGCTGTTGCGGGTCTGGGTGTTGGATTTCTCCATGGCTCTGAGTCAGAAGATTGGGTGTGAGTCGCAGTCTTTGATGAGGTACTACTGACAGTTCTAGGAACGTCGTGTACCATGGTTGCCTTGCCCATGTGGGAGCAACTAGGATCAGTGTGAGCGAATGTTGGCGCATTTTGCGTGCCACCAGCGGTATTAATGGAGCTGGGGGGAAGCGTACGCAAATTTGCCTGACCAGTTCATCCATATCGCATTGCCCTGCGACTGCGGATGTGGGAATCTGGCGGCAAAGAACTGGCATTTTGCGTTTTCGCTTGTGGCAAACATCTATCTCCGGTTGTCCCCACCTCCGGAAGAATGGTTGGAGCACTTTGGGGTGAATTTCCCATTCGTGCATCTGTTGGCTGTGCCTGCTGAGCAGGTCGGCTACTTGATTGTCCCTCCCTGGGAGGTGTTCTGCTATGAAAAACATGGTCCTCTGAATAGCCCATTTCCACATTGCTTGAGCTAGGTGTGATAGCTGTGGAGAGTATGTTCCTCCCTGTTTTTGAATGTAATACATAGCTGTCATGTTGTCCCTCCGTATCAACACAGCTTTGTTGCATAAGTGTGTCTTGAAAGCTTTTAGGGCTAGGAAGACCAGAAGGTTGATATGCATTTTCTTTTGCTGTACAGTCCAGAGTCCCTGTACTGTGTAGTGTAGGACATGGGCTCCCCATCCTATCAGGGATGCGTCCGCAGTTAACACTATTTGTGGGACAGGCTCTTAGAACAGTCGTCCCTTGCAAAGGTTTTGTGGATTCCACCAATGCAGAGAGTTGTATGCCCGACTGGTCACCAACACTAAGTCCTTTTATTGCCCGTGGGCCTGGTTCCACTGGGCCTGGTTCCACTGCCTTGCAAGGTATTCTTGTAGCGGACGCATATGTAGCCTGGCATGAGGGACTATGAAGATGCACGAGGCCATCATGCCTATTAGTTGCATAAACACTCGAGCTGGTAGTGAGTGTTGGGGTCTGAATTTTGGGATCAACATTGGCATTCCCTTGATCCGTGCTGCGTTGGGATATGCTTTTGCTGCTAGTGTATCTATTGTTGCTCGCAGGTACTTTTGGACGTGGGAGGGTTGCAGATGTGATTTTGGGTAGTTTAGTGAGAATCCTAAACTGTGCAGGAGATGTATTGTTTTTGACATGTGGTTGGCACATTGCTGGGCTGATGGCGCGTGTATTAGCCAATCGCCTAGATAAGGGTACACATGGATGTGTTGCCTTCTGAGATGTGCTGCCACTGTAGCTAGACATTTGGTGAACACTCTTGGAGCTGTTGTGACACCAAATGGTAGGACTTTGAACTGCTAGTGCTGTCCCTGAATGGTGAACCGTAGATACTTTCTGTGAGCAGGATGTATTGGTATATGAAAGTATGCGTCTTTGAGGTCTAGAGTTGCTAGGAAGTCTCCCTGGCGAAGCAATGGTAAGATTTGCTGGAGAGTGAGCATATGGAAATGCTCCGACAAAATGTACAGGTTGAGGGGCCTGAGGTCCAATATTGGTCTGAGGGACCCGTCCTTCTTTGGAATAAGGAAGTATAGGCAGTATACTCCTGTTCCCTGATGTTGTAGTGGGACTGGTTCTATGGCCCCCTTTTGCAGCATACTGATGACCTCTTGCTGAAGTAGCGTTATATGTTCTTGTGACATTGGACGGTGTACTGATGGTATGTTGGGTGGTGGTGAGGTAGTTCGAGGCAATAGCCATGTTGGATAATTTGCCTGACCCACTTGCCTGTAGTGATATTTAACCAGACTGGCAGGAACTGTTGTATTCTTCCCCCGACCGGTGTTATATGGTCTGGGAGTAGTGCCAAAAAGTCACTGTTTGGTGTTAGTGGAGGATCTATTTGCATTGCCTCCACGACCTCTTCCTTTTGTATTATTTCCTCTGTATCCACCTCTGTTGGTGTTTTTATTGTATGTGGATTGTGTGTTACTCTTGTAAGTTGAGGGTTGCTGTGATGTAGGACTTCACGCTCCTCCTCTATAATTGGAGCGACGAAAGGAGCCCCGGTGTTGTTGGGACTGGGGAGCTCCCATAGACTTCGCTGTTCCCGCATCCTTTTTCATTTTGTCCAGAATTGAATCAACTGCTGGACCAAATAAAAAGTCTGGGTTGATGGGCTGACTAAGAATTGTGGATTGAACTTCATTCTTAAAGCCAGATATGCGAAGCCATGCGTGGCGCCGTAGCAGCATGCTTGTATTGATGGATCTGGCAGCTGTGTCTGCCGCGTCTAGGGCACATTTAATTGACGCATTAGTGATGAGCTTTCCCTCTTGAATAAGTTCATCTGCTTGCTGTTTGTAAGGATCAGGTAAGTGTTGGAGAATTTCTTCTAGACTGTCGTAGTGCGCCCTGTCATACCTGGCTAGTAAGGCCTGTGTATTGGCTATTCTCCACGAGTTTGCTGCTTGAGCTGCCACTCTTGCCTGATCCTTTAAAGATTTTTGACTCCTTGTCTGGAGGAGCAGCCTCCCCAGTAGTCTGGGAATGTGCACGCTTACGTGCGTTCGATACTACTAGGGAGTCTAGGGGTAGTTGCCCCCTGATGTATGTAGGATCACTAGGTGCAGCCCTATATTTCTTTTCAATTCTTGGGTTTATGACCAGTGCCCTAGCAGTGTCCTTAAAAATGTCACCTGCGTGCTTTAAGACGCCCTTCAACATGGAGTGTTTTAACATGTCTTTCAGATGTCAGTCAGTGTATCAAAGAGGAAGTCTTCTTCAATGGCATCAGAGTGCATATATACATTATGGTAGGTTGCTGCTCTATCTAGTAGTGAGTTAAAGGCTACTGTATCCTCTGTGGGTGATGGCCTAGTTGGGTATACTGCAGGGTCTGTAATGGGCAGAATCCCTTCATTGTCTGGTTCTCCTCCCCCACCCCATAGCTGTGAGTTGGGGTACTCATTTGGGTTTTGTGGATAACCAAACCCCACATCTACGTCCTGATCTCCCTCTGGGTTGTAGTCAGAGCGTGTAGGTGATGTTGGGGCATATGGAGTAGCAGGCATAGCTGGAGCGATAGGTTCAAAGAGAATAGGAGAGGTAGCACAGTCCCTTTTCTTTTTTAGTGGAAGTCCTGAAAAGTCTTCAGTTGGCAGAGGTCTTTTCTTTTTTGTATAAACAGTCACTTTACCAGTGTCTGGGTCGATATACAGTTTTGACTGGTCTTCTGTGGAGGGATCTGGATGAATAATCTCTTCCTCTACAGTTTTTGGCCTTGGTGCTGTAGCCTTTGGTTTAACCTTTTTCGGGTCGGTGCCCGTTTTGGGTTCGACCGCTTTTGGTGGTTGGATCGGTTTTTGTTGTTTTTCAACAAGTTTTGTCGGCTCGACGTCTTTGGCTGGCTTCACCACCTTTTTCGGAGCCTGCGGTTTTGTCGGTTCGATAGTGTTTTTAGGTGTTTTCGGAGCCTGCGGTTTAGGCTCGATGCCCTTTTTCAGTTTGATGGGCCACGGCTCGACCGATTTTCTTTGGTCCACCTTTGGTTTCGGTTTGACGGTACTTTTGGGCGTAGGCCTTGTTGTTTCGTCGACCGCTTTTTTCCCTTTGTCGATACTTGAGGCTGCTTTGCTCGATTCGACGTGTTTTGTCTTGTGTGTCGTTTCGACGTGCTTTTGTTTTGATGTCGATTCGACGTGTTTCGGCCTCGAGGTTGACTCGCCGGCTTTTGACTTCGAGGTCGACTCGACAGCTTTGGTCTTCGATGTCGACTAAACGTATTTTGGCTTCGAAGGTTGTAAAGGGACTGTGGCCTTCGGGTCGACGCCCTTCGGCTTAATGACCTTCGGTTCGACGACGTTTGGTCCGAAGATGGTATGGTCAACGAGTTTCGGTTTCGATGGAACCGGTGTTGTATGTCGTGTCTCAGAGGGCTCTTTTTGAATGTTCTTAGCCGGGCGGTATGGCGGGGCTGTAGAACGAGATTGTTGATCTTGGCCAAGGCCTGATGGCGATGCCTCGACCTGAGTCTGATAGAGGTGTAGTGTCTATATGGGGCGGGGTACTCGCGGTTCGCCCCTGGTCGTCATCGGAGTCGTCCTTAACCGCTAAGATGTCCTGATCGTATTCCTCGAGATCGACGATTAGTTCCTCCTCTTCGAGGTAATATTCGGAGTCGTCCTCAGAGTATTGTTCGTAGTCGTGATCAGAGTCTTCGGCGCTGGCTAGATCTTCCTCATCGTCGAAGATGTTATCGGGCTCTGGCGCCGACCTCTGCATTTCTTGCCTCGCCACCCGTCGATTCCGTATCGTCTTTTTCGACCGGAACTGGGCACAGGCTAGGCAACTATCTTCATTGTGATCTGGAGATGGGCATTTCTTGCACACTGGATGTTTTTCTGTGTGCGGGAACTTGGAGTTGCACTGCGGGCAGAACTTGAATGGACTTCGTTCCATCGACGGTCAGTCCACGTGGTGTCGAGAAGGCCTCACGGCCCGATTCGACGACCGGAGTGCAACGGATGTTGAAAAAGTATATTGGTACCGAGCGCTGAACAATACCGACGGATCTGAAGGCCTTTTGGCCTTTAGAAAAAGTTTTTTTGATTCCGAACTTGGAGTGTAGGAAAGTACATCCGAACCAAATGGCGGAAAAAAACAATCTGAGGATGCCCATGCGCACTGAAGTCCAAGGGAGGAGCCACCTATCTCGTGATACTTCGAAGACTCTTCCAGGACAACAATGTGCAATCACCCGGACCCAACACTAGGCAGCGATCTATGGGCAATCGCTGGGAGGGGAGCTGGGCAAGCATGCCAGCATTCACCAGCAGATGGTCCTGTTTATGACCTGCGGAGCGCGTGTAGTGGCTAGTGGCAAATGGACTCAAAGCGGCCGGTCGCTTTGATGTTCTTGGCTTGTCTTGCTTGGTGGGGGGAACGGATTTCTGTGCACGCGCATTTCTCATGAACTGCATGCAATCCGGGCTTGGTCAAGAGTGTTTCCCCTGTAATAGGTTCAGAGCTATAAAAATAGCTCGACCTAGAAAGGAAGACTACTGGGCTAAGAGGCTAGTTTCGGCACCAACACTTTTTAATTTTGCCAGCAAAAATGGAAAACATAACTTCTTCCTAAAAGACCCAACGGCTGCTATTTATGCCCCAACGGAAGAGATACTTGGCTTACCAAATCCAATAGTCGCAAATGAAATGGACAAAAGATGCCATCACAAATCAGGATCACCTAAATTACAGGACAAGACTATCTACGCGAACACAAGTCTCCTTATACCCAGACAGATACCAGTAGAGCATGTACAGAGAATTCAGCCCCACAAGGAACAATCTCAACAAGCAGACCGATGAGAACTGCACAGGTGCATCAGAATGTACCAACACTGGGTCAGAAAAATGAAATAGTAAGAAGTTCACACTTGGACAACAAAGATGCTCCCACGGAAGATCTTTTACATAATATTTGCATTCAGGCAATTCCTTCGGACTAAGCTTGGACCCGCTCTTTTTCCTTATTTAACAAAGCCAACCTCCTGCAAATTTTGGAAATAAATACGATAAAACAAGAATGCAATTGATGTAGTTACCTCTGGGAAACTCCTTCCTATCACTACACCGATGGTAAGGAAAGCGGGGGTGAGAGGGGTTGCCTCCAAACACCTAAATTTGACCCCCAGATAAGACATACAAGAGGAAAATTCAAAAGATGGAAGCTTTTTAATAACTAATCAGATACGCCTGTCATCACCGATAATATCAGCAAGCAGAATAGAGTCACAGACAGGGTGACCAGGAATGTCCCCACAAGAGATACCAATTGCCCCATGGTGTGAAACCCTGTTAGGCACTCTGGAGCAAGCTCTTAAGGTATTGAATTTCCAATCAGACAAAATGGAGCAGATCGACCTAATCAATCTGATTGCAGGAATAAACACAAAATTGGAATTAACCACAACTCTACTTGATCTACACGACCAGAAACACATTTGAAGCCTGAGGAATCACTCTAAGGCTCCACAACCTGCCAAAAGATCCATATCCACTTTTACAAAACACCGAAGAACTAAAAAAGGGACAAATAACAGGGAAAGGCCAAATATCTGGTCTACGGGGCGCTAGAAATACACTGCCCACACAAAAACCAACCCAGAAAGTAGTAACATTAAGTCCATCAAACTTCGAATGTCAGCACGGTAACAATCAGGACTGGTCATGGGTGCCAATGGCCCTGTGCAAAAATTTTAGATGACTAATATCCACAGACCGAACCTGATGACATTGTGGGGGAGCACTCTGGCGCGAACAGGGACAAAATTAAGACCTGTTCAAGGAACATTCATGGCTTTAGAAAAACGGGCCAGGACCCAATCAAGATGTGTTCATGGAACGTCCACGGTTTCAGAAAAATGGGCCAAGACCATGAAAAGCTTATCTTTCCGGCAAAACCAAGATCTAATACTATTCCAAGAAACTTGGAACATGAAACCAACTTTAATTCCAGGTTATGCAGAACATCACATTTTGGCAGAAACATTTTCTAACTTCGGACACCCTGTGGGGACTATCAATTTATGCTACAGTAACACACGTCTGGTTAACAGAGAATTAGATGCCGGGGGAAATTGGTTGCAAGTATTAAAACTCACTGGTAAACTTCCCTCCAAAGAGTCAAGTTGGTAATTAATACTTAACTTATATATTCATCCGGAGAAAAATACTAAGAAAGAAAAATGTCCTACCTTGGTGAACCTGATAAATGTGCAGCAAAGGACCTACGAACATAGTAACATGATCAGCTCGGGAGATTTCAATAGTAATCTCATCATGAGAAAACAGAACAGAAGGAAGAGGAAAAACGAATCGGGAACCCAAATAATAAATCGAGAGTTGGAAGCACTAGGCTTAATAATCCTGACCGGAAACAGACAGACCAGCTGCCATTACGCACCTGAGCGGAAATAGGAAATCAATAATTGACTTTACCTTTGCTAGCAAAAACCTCATCCACAACATTTATTCCTTTCAAGTCTGTCCACGCCCAGAGAGAAATCAATTACTGCCAATTGTGAAGATCAAACTGGTTCCCTACCCAGAATCGTATAATTTGAGGAAACTAAAGTGGCGAGGATCAGACACAAAGTCAATCATGGATACAATTCAAGATCACGTGAACCAAACGGACATTGAAAGAAGAAGAAATAGTTAACAATTGGGTCAAGCTCTTATACAAAAATTCCCAGTAATTCCCAGACAGGAACGAACCACAGTTTAATATTCAGTTGCGTGACCAGAAAAGGAGGATCGCAAGAGAAATGATACTTCAGGCAGTCGCCGCGAGAAAGGGGATAAAAATAGGCAAGAGCAAGTTAAAGGAAATGCGGAAAAATTACAAGGAAAAATGTAGTGAAGCAAAAAGAGTACAAGGCCATCTGCAATCAATTACTTTGGGCAAGTAAATTGCCAAATAGCAGAGATTTCTGGGCAATAATAAATAACTTGACTAAGGGACAAAGACTCCAACAAGAAGCAGGAATAAGCAAAGAAACATGGAAACAACATGTACTAAAACTCTACAATAACAGAATACAATATGCACGCTAAGGAGATCATGGCACCTGAAGCAACAGAAGAGGCACAGTAGTAAATATCAAATATCAGTCCCCACCCCCAAGAAGATCGACACCAGACAGAATCAGACAAATCGTAATGGACAAAATATCCTAACCGATGCTAAACTACTAAAAGGAATAATAAAAAAAAACTAAAAAAGGAGGAGGCAGCAGGGTCGAGTTGGCTCCCAAATACTCTATGTAAGCAATCACCTGACTTCTGCGCAGACTACCCAACGCCCCTTTTCAACGACATATATAGACCGAATAAGTTACAAAATTCCTGGAAAGGGACTATAATCCACCCAATCTTTGAAGATGGAATCGCAGCCAGCCTGAAAACTATAGACCGATATCGATGTAGAGGCCAAACTATACGCATCATGCATCTTAGTCCACCGCCAAGAGTTGATAGAGGAGAATAGTGTAATTCTAATGTTCGAAACGGTTTTTAGGTCAGGAATGGAAACTACAAACCTGGCAACTCTGGCACTTAACAGATAAGGCAGTAAGAAAAAAAAACACGATTACTTGCATGCTTCATCGATCTGAAATCAGAATTAGATAGAGTGACAATAGACTATGGGAAAAACTAAAAACCTAGGGGCTACCAACTGAATTACTAGATGCAATGATCGCCCTCCACAGCGAAACCTGGCTGAGAGTAAAATTAGGCGATGGGGGATGATTATCATCCAGGATAAACACCCAGCACGGCCTAAAACAAGGCTGCGTTCTGGCCTGGAGTCTATTCAATTTGTACCTAGCAGATATTACAAAACATATGCTCTCCCACCCATCCTGGCCAAAGAGCCAATCCCTTATTTACAATACGCAGATATAGTGGTGATGAGCCAGTGTGATATGCCTGCAAAGAACAATAAACCTGGTAATCTACCTCAACCAGGAAAGTTTGGAGTTTAATAAAAAAAAAAAGAAAAACTGTCATACGCCAGGTGGATCCTAAGAAAAACAAGTCCAAATGGTACATCAACTGTGACCAAGTCAAAGATCAAGCCTCGTACAAATACCTGGGCATAAAACTGGGGCGGGGAACGACATAAGGACCAAAAAATTAAATTAAGAGCCAAAGCACAATCACTAATCTTCGCCTTCAAACTGGTGAATAAAAGTGGTGGCAGCACAAACTTTACCAACCCTGTCATACGGCCTAGAAACATTGTGTGGCAAGGAATCTGAGTTATTGAATGAGCTCCAGACTAAGGTGTATAAGGCCATCTTTAGTCTCCCCAAGTCTGCATCCCCCGCACAGGTTCGCCTAGAATGTGGTCTCCAGAACCAGAAGTTTCGAAGCATTAATTCCCTTGTGAAGCTATGCCACAAATTCAGATTATCGGAACCCAGCTCATTGAACAGCTTATGCTGGGCAGAGATCAAGGTTCAAATGGACCAAGAAACATCCAATACATGGGGTGCTTACTCAAGAAAATCTCAAGAAGAATTGGGCATTCAATCAGCATAGAGGGGCAAAGAGTAAGGTTTGCAATAATTCTGCAAAGAAGAAATCCTTTCTGGAAGATGAGAAAAAAAACCTGACCAAACAACGACACGCATGGACAGTCAAAGTCCTACACACATGTAAAGCCTCAAGATTATTTTGCAGCCCACTTTCGCACGAAGTTAAAAAAGCTTCATCCAATATATTTTAGGAATGCATGACTCAAAGGATCTTCTGCCATCATGGAAAAGCAAACAACAAGCAGCGAACTGGCGATTATGAGGCTATTTCAATGAAACAATAACTCATTTGCTGTGTATGCGCCCTGCAGTTAAGGATTTAAGGAAATTACTTTTTAAATCTACTTTTAATGATTTAAATATTCGCACATGCAGACAAGCAGTGATCTGCTGGATAGAGGGCATATCTAATATCTTGACTTGTCGAGGCGTTACATTTTTCACACAAATAAGTAGACTTCTCTGGCAAGCTGACTTAGAAAACTAGAATGCTACCCCTGGAACAGTTTTATCTTTAAAAAACTTTGTAACTATATGTATAATAATTGCAGAATGGAAGAACAAAACAAGGAATGTGCACCAACGTGGATATATTAGAATAAGTACCTTAACCAATTGCACATCGCACGGCTACAATAAGGAAATAGCTAAAGTGGAATAAACCTTTAAAGGGCTTATTATCACTGCTTTTGCATTTTATATTGTTATATAATCATGGAATTTTAGGCGCTATTTTTTATTGGATAAATCCACACTAGGTTTTGAAGCAGGAATAAGGTTATTTATTCGTCTAATAGGAACCATACTTAATGTACCTCTTGCTTTTAAGGTTTTAAAATGTTTGATTGGTTTTTATTACCCAAACAGATAAAGACGGATTGATGTTCCAAAATAAAGATTACCACCTAGTGAGTAGAGAAAGACTTATGTATTGATCCAAAATAAAGGCAACTTTAGCTCTGCTTTCATGAACTTTTGGGATTTTGTTTTTGTAAAAACGAATATGCAGTAACCAACTGCTCATTCCAGTAAGGCTGCGGGGGCACAGTGGCACTGCTGATGCAGTGGGAATTTGAGAAAAATTAAATCACAAACTACAACCTTATCTTAAAAAATCAGGCATGTAGTGTAATAGAGAAAACACTATGGGTATATAAATATTTCCTAGACACTTTCTTTCTGAAGACGTGGAAAATGTGCAAGCAAACAATTTACAAGCTCATGGAGTCAAGTTAACTGGCAATGTTGCTAACAGAACACTGAAACCCCTGCATCTGCCTGCAGGGGGACCAAAAGTGAGGTCCAATGATCAGGCAAGTTTGAGGGACAACTGACAAGGGAACATTTTCCAGTGAAGGAATCATTGCAGGATGGGTATCATGCCACCTGTGGAGTCTAGTATAAAAAGTTAGATGGGCGAGGGACAAAAAGCACAGGTGCAAGATAGCTCAGCAACTTCAACATATTAAAGCGCAGTAATAATTCTAGGGATATTAGTGAACAAAGCAACACTCCATGTGAAAAGTTGCAACTATGAAAATTCTCAGTCCAAATGAGAAAAAAAAAAAAAAAACGAACAGCTTAACGATTAGGATAGGGAATAATGAAAATCGAGGCCAATTTTCGTATTATGAACATGTCAGACGCATAAGAAATCCATTGAAAACTGACGAGCCAACTGAATCTCCTCATAAGGATCTATTGAAATGTATGAAGCTATATCCGCAGTTATAAGGCTACTTTAGGGAATAGTCATTTGGTAGAATTAATCTGAGAGATGTGCTACTGACAGGTCATTGCACAAGACAACAGGACTATATATAATGACATAAATTACTACAATTACATAGCACTCAACAATTTCAGTCGGCATAGTTTGAGGCATAGAAATGACAAGCTTTAGAGTAACCGTACACTTAAGAATTGGAAGGGGGGGGGGGGGGGGGGTTCAAAACTACTTTATGAATTTGAAGTCTTAATTCAGAGAACATGAAGGCTCTAGCTCAGAGAAACACATTAAAGCCTTTCATGACAATCATTCTACGCATAAAGCTCACTACGAGCTGCTTTGAGTGCTAAATCTCGGGTAGGACAAAAAGTAACTTTCAATTCAAAGCATTAAACCACAAATAACTACTAGAAACTGAGAATCAAAATGCAGGTTTCCTGAAGCTACAAAGTTTTATTAGGAAGAGTTAAAGTAGCAGAAAGAACCTCGCGTCAAAGGGATGTACGGGCTTGTATGTAGATCCTGGTCTGTTTAAAGGAGAGAGAGTCCTGTGTAATAAGCAGCCACTGCCACCAGAAACCCAGAGCCCCAAGCTATGAAGTCTGTCTGTAATCAAAATTAAGAGCAAATGTTATTACTTAAGCTATATGCATTCTTTTCACAATAGATAGTATGAGCTATTGTGACAATACTGCAAGGTAATTTCCAATTTTGGAAATACAGATAAAAGTGTGTACCTCTTCATATACTAAACAGCAACAATGAAAATGAATCAGTCGTGTCAAAAGACAGCACCGCCTAGGGTACCAGTTTCACTGGTTAGGAAACCGTCAAATACAATTGCCATTTTTGTGACCAGATTCCCATAAATTTGTATTTTTCAGGGAAACCATTGTAGCTTAAGAAAGCCATCACTTTTAATTGTTAAAGGTTCAGAGACTCCCAAGTGAAGCTAACAAGTTTCCTCAGTGGGTTCACATGCAGATTACAAGCAAACCCTAGAAATTGGAACTAGGCTAGTCATTCTTCTAAAGCCAAGGCTACCATTAAATGGGCTGCATATAGTACTTGTGACAATCATACAAAAAAGCAAAACTACAGTAACAATGCTGGTCTTAAAATGTTCTATAGTATTATGGATAGTTGCGCTAGTCAGTGCCAAAGTCTTCGATTAACTTCCTGAAGGCAAGACGGAAGGGAGAATAGATCCTTAGTCCAAAGTAGCAGAGCTTATTACTAATGCAGTCAGCAGTTGGCCAGATCACTTGACAGAATTAAATCCCAAACTAGCTCTATAGCCATCAACAGTGTGTCAAGACAATTACATCAGGGAGATCTAAACCATCAACAAAAACACCTAAGAAAAGGGAGGACAGCTTGAATCTGCAGCAGAAGCCATGCAAAGGTTTAAGCTGAAATGACAACCCAGGTTATCACGGTAACAATAGATGGTCGACATTGGAATACTATCGGGCAGACTTCACTACAAAGCACCAGCCAAGAAAAATAGGGACTGGTAAGACCAGACTTGGAGATGACTGACCAGTTACTGCAGCTGGAAAGGAACTCCCCAAAATCAACCAAAACTAAACAAAAGGAAAAAGGGAAAGGAAAGAGGTAAAGCTGCTGAATCAAGTGGAATGGAGAACAAGAGACATGAACCACTGACCAGTCTTCCCAGACCGAAGAGTTTACAACAAGCATCAGCAATGTCAATAGGTCCAACGTTAAAGGAATGTTGTATAGTAATGTGAAGCTTTACAAGTAAATATGGGACTATATATGTAGGACTATATATGTATTTGTGTATAAGCAAAGAACTGTAGAATAATACTGGTGTTCCTAAAAGATCAGGTGACAGTTGCACTGTCAAGACGGATTATTCGATCTGTCTTGACAGTGCAACTGTCACCATGTAGGTTAATGACTGCAATCTTCACATTTGTGCTGCTGCTAGAGAAAAACACAAATCTAGTTATCTAATATACATCAATGGCATTACAGTATTGTGTGCCTCTTAAAGTTCAAGCGTAGGCGTCTGTATAAAAAAAATGATCACAGATGCGCGAAGAGGTATCTTTTTTGTGGAAGAGCATAACTTCTGTCCCATCAAAACATGTACGCCTGGCTTGAACATGTGGGCATAACTAAAGCCATTCTCTAGTGATGCTTACAACTGTCTACTGACAGCTCAGCTGTCAAACAGACCATAATGAGCAGTGGAGCACTGTCCACCTTAGTAGACACTGTTGAAGGGGGGGGGGGGGGGGGGGGGGGAGTATACTCCTGAACCAGCCACACATTTCTTTCTACAATTCTGGGAAAATAATTCCTCGATGGAGGGCTACAGAGCTTCATTATCTTAGTGTACATACAAGAAACTGCAGAATATAGGGTATGGTTTTGATGGAAACTTTTGAGAACTTTGTGGAGTTTTTTTGTAACCGGGAAAGGGGGGGGGGGGCGCTACGAATTCAGACTTCCTCCAGCAAACCAGAAGTTAACAGGAGCATCAGGAATAAGCAAGTGTGTTGCTGCCTTGAGCTGTTAGACAATTAGGTGGGTTACCTTGCCTGATACAGATATAAGCAGCAGGAAGTACTGGAAAATATCTGCACAGGCTGCCAAACTGTTCTAGGGCACGACCCCACGAAATATTGCCTTCTTAAAGAGAAGTGCTTGATTGGTACCTTTTCAAGTAAAGCCCTGTTTCAACATACACAGAACCAGTTTCAAAAAGGTAAACTGTGCACTAAAGAGCATTATTTGGTTGGAAGTAATGTTGCCCCAATGTAATTTGCCTACATAGCTAAGACTGCAGATTTTTTTTATCCATACCACGAAGTATCAGTTTAAAAATGTTTAACAAGAGGGGGGGCAGTAACAGCCACAAAATCAATGTACTGTCGTTAAAGCATCAGTCGCATCGAGGGTGGGCAATATGATAAGTAAAGGAGGATCCAATAAACAAGACGGTTTAAGGTTTGAACCAAGACTGTTTATTTTCATAAAATAAAAAACAAGTACTACAGTCAGACAGATTTACCAAAAACAGTCTAAAAATGAAAAATTACATTCTGCAAGTTCTAATCATCTGTACCAATCTGAGATGTGATGGTTTACTTCCCTCTCTTGGCAGGAGGAAAGAGAACTCAAAGGAATTTCAACAGAAAATCCTTACTGCATACTTCAGTAATTATACCGATTAATGGTGTTGCCTGTGAACAATCAATCTTCCCATATCACATTTTAAAACATATTTACAACTATTTCTCCTGGATTTCAGATGGAGAATGACAAAACGTTTTGATACTTCAGATTTTGAGGAAACCGTTTAAACATTTCGAACTAACTGTAAAATATCGATATAACAGAAGTTTTTTTTTTATATATATATATATGTATCAGTGGCAGTCTTCAATTTCCGTTTACTGTGCCCTGATGGCCTTCGTGTATATTTATCCAGGCTTCCTGGTCAGACTGGAATTTCTGCAATATTCTTGACAAAAGGTAGCCTTGTCTTGCAACACAAACGCATTAGATTTTGTAACCAGTTAGAAGGCATGTCAGTATTGGTTTATAAGTTCTGCCTATTTAGTCCGTTTTCCTGACATTTCCCTCCAAAAGAACATTTTCCTGCAGCTTCAGAGGTGAAATCCCGTGATGGAGTATTTGTAGCATTCTGCAACAGATTAATAAATCGTTTAGTGTTGGTTGAACCATCACATAAAATCAGTTACTATGGAACACCGATCAAAGTTTTATTTTCAGCTTTTGTATTTTGATTTAGAATGTTCAAGGCAGGCAAAAGACTTGCTCATGCAAGACTATACCTGCAGCTTTCATGTTGCAAAAGACAATACTATAATAATCTTCGGAAAAACAGTTGACAAATCGGCATCATTTGGAAACAGGCTGAGGGAGGACTTAACGATCTGAGTACTTCAAACACCGTTCCACTGGATAAATGCAACAATGGCAAAACTGCTTAATCTGTTCAGCTGTTTTAGCACCAAACTCGTCTCCTAGAATCTCTGATCACTGAATGGACTCCATCGAAAATGTCTTGCATCTGATGTGAAGCCATGTTGTGGAGATCATTTTCACAGCTTTGGTGGTCATCTTTAAGTAAAAAAAAAAAAAAAAAACTTTATTCTTTTGATAAACAATAGATTCCAAAAAGACTGCACTGTCTTGAAAAATGTAAAGGGCTCGGAAGACTCACACCCTTGAATGGCAAGTTAATGATTTACAAATGATCCGCAAAGAAACACTATTGTGCAGTTGTTGCTCAAATTATATCCATGCATGCGATGGTGGAATAAACTGCACTATTTTACAAGAAAATTAGGATTGCCCGACCCAGGTCTAGAAAACAATCTGTACAAGCTAACTTCAGCAGACATCCAATATTTGGAACGCCAAATATGTTGTGAATCCCAAGAAACTGACATCTGGCTTGCTCAGTGCAGTCCAGCTAGTCATTAAGTTTTCATTTCAGGACGTCATGGTGCTCTTCTTTTCACCTCTCGTATGAGAACTGAAAATTACTTTTGACAGGTTTATCCACTCTATTCCATTAAATTCTGTTGGGACAGGGGACATCAGTGGGAATAGAGTGCAGAAGGAGCTAAAATAAGTGACGCTGCACAGCAAACACTAAATGCCCAACTCTTTGTAAAAAATTATTAGAGGAAGTGTTCAGCAATAGCAAATGGGACATCTTTGTAGCAGCATTACTTGTGGAAATGAACCTAAACACATTTTACGGGGAAGCACAAACAGTGGGTATTATGCTTGTTCTATAATTTGAGTACGGTCTCCTGCATTCCAACTGGCAAAGAGGAAGTGTGTTGATCTCAGAATGGTACAGAGAATTATGCAGTTTTTTTTCTCCAGAGAAATAAACAAATGATCTAAGTGTGGTAAACAATTAAAGAGAATTTTACACAAACATCTTCCAGACTAGAGCCATTGAATCAAGACCCATCACACGTTACAGACCCTCATTGACAACGCAGGAAAACAGTCAATGCAGTTAGTGTCCTAAGATAGTCACAATGCTATTGAAATGCATTAAAGGAAAAAGTGATGCTCTAATCAATCGCCACATGGTGGCCAGGGATTCTGGTTAAGTAACTTAATATGCATGATCAATCACCTTACTCTATTATTGCAAGTTAAAAAAAAAAGTCAAGACCAGCAGGACACACAAGCATCTATTGGCCTAATACATAAAGAAATGAACAAAAACATCAATTTTAACATGCAATAATGGAGGACAACAAAATTGAGTGAAGACTTGTTCAGCCACCATATCGAAAAATCAAAGCATTTTTAGACAGTAAGAACTACCAGGCTCCCCTGTCGCATTTTGGTGTAGCACTGCTAATGTCTTGATTGAATGTCTTCAGCTGTACCAGGCATTGATCAATAAGGGACTACAGAATAAGGATGTGTACGCGTTTTGTTCTGGTGGTGTATCCTAGAACCTTTATTTCAAATACTTTTACAAATTTGTTGGCTTTATTTTCAATGTTGCATGCCTGTCAATGCAGTGCAATTGAAGATTTGTTAGGGAGATCTGGGATCACTAAAATAAGTGACATCACACTGGAAGCAAGCTACCAAAATGATGATCACACTAACTCACTTGCATGAAAAATGTGCATTTACATAGATTTCCTTATCTTGACTAACAGGCACACTTAAGACTATTCACCCCCCAGAACCTCAACAAACTTTATTGTTCTTGCTGAGCTTTTTTTCACTCCATCAGACCAGTGAAATTACTTACAGGAAGAAATATGGTTTCATATGTGACTGATGGAGCACCCACCTCTCCAAGACTAATACTTTGAGAACAAATAAAAAACTAGGTCATTATAAATAAAACCACGACAGTCAGAGCAGCAAACAAAATACCAGTATCTACACAACCTAACTACACAGACTTTAACAGTTTCCACATATAATCAATTGCCTTCAAAAAGGTCTGCTGTCGGACTGCTTCATTCCTCACGCCTGTCAATACGCAAAGCACAGCGTCGTCAAATTACCACGTAAAAGAACAGCACTTCAGATTTTCCTGAGTGCATTTAATAAAGTTCTGTTTCTGGAGCGGAGTCTGACATCGCATGTGGAAAGTACTGCTCAACAAGTGCAGAGACATACCCCCCTTAAAATCTAGCGATTATGCACCTAGAGGCACGGTTCATAAACTAAGAGTAGGGCTAGGTAACTTTAACTGACATTCTATCAGGACTGATTTAGAAACTTTCATTACGCTTTATAAAAAGTTTAACTTTCACAGACTCGAGATAAATAAAATATAAGCAATTCCCCCAATTACTCAGCCTTTAGAACACATTAGTCTATGGCTTACAAAGTTTTGTTAGACCTTAAGGGAGGAAAAATCACCTCACATGGAGTTAAACTATGGGTGAAAATGTAATTACTGGTCCCATCCAACCAAAGGGTACTATGAAGAGAATAATATGGATTTGAGGCAAAGGGACATAAACAACTGAGCAAGCCCCTCCACATCATGTAAAGCCCGCACACAATTCATACTGTAAGCGAATCCTAAAGCAAGCAAACTCTGAAAATCTTTACAAGACGTTCACTACTCAATTACTTTGGAAAAAAACAATCATGGATCCCCAATCTAAAATAGTGAGCAAACTGTTAAGAATCCATTCAAAATGTAAAATACAAGCAGGTCAATCTGCCTTGACAGAAAGCAGAGCACATCTCACCGTAGCATTTTCAACTCCTGGGCAGCCTTCAAGATTATCTCATGCTGCCTCTGACTTAGGACCATTGACCCCGCCATGGCTGGTGGTTGCTCAGTGTCCATGTTCATTTCTGCTTCAGGTAATGCTGAAGAGTGCACAGCAGGACCTGGGGGAGGCAGAGGTGGTAACGGAAGAAGAGGATCCAGGCGGCCCTCAAATCGATCTCTGGTTTCTGGTGGATACCATCTCTCCCCCAACCGGTCTTTGTCCCAGGGCCTTTCTGGTGGATAATCTTGACTTTTTTCCTCATGCCATGGTCTATCTGGGAACTCTCGAATCCTTAAGTCTCTTTCATGGCGGTCTCTCTCATACACAAAGTCTCTGTCTCTCTCCTCCCGCCACCGATCCTCCCGGAATCTGTCCAAAGGTGGGAGAGGAGGGAGAGGGGACAAAGCTCTGATTGGCGAGCGTGAACGGAGGGGTGAAAGAGAGCGTAGAGGTGGAAGAGGTGGAAGGGGAGGAAGAGGTGAAAGAGGTCGCAGAGGAGACAGGGGCCTGCGAGAGAGGGGTGCCCCTGGATAGTTTCTATCATGATGGAAGCCTCTATCTCGAGACCCAGAGAAGTCTCGATTAGGGTTCTGATTGAACCTTTCATATGGTCTTTCATATCTGTCCAAGTCTCTGCCCAAATCTCGCTCTCTCTCTCTATCATCCCACCATGTATCACGGTCAAGTTCATGAGGTGCAGAGGGACCAGGAGGACGAAGTGGCACTCTTTCTTCCCTGCTGTAGGGATCACGGGGCCCTTGCTGGAAATTTGGATCTTGCTCTCTCCAATGTGGCTCTTTCTTCCAGTCTTGCATTCCTTCTTGCCCCAATGGAAAGTCTCCTCTTCCTCGAACATCAAAAGGAACATCAGCTGGTACTCTTTCTTCTTCAAGCCATGGTGCTCTGGGAATACGACTTGACTCCTCTCCATGCCTTTCATCCATTTCATTTGGTCTAGCCAATGGAAGTCTCTCTCTGGTCATTTCTTGTCTCTTGTCATGAGCACCGTGTCTTAAAGGACTCACATCATGACTCCCAGATTTCAAGGGGCTCCTTTCACGATTTCCTGTTCTCACTGGGCTCCGCCCACGATTACCCATCTTTAAGGGACTCCTACCACGAATCCCTGGTCTCAAGGGGCTCCGGTCTCGAATTTCAGCTCTGATGAGGCCCCTGCCATGACTATTTTCAGGTTTTCTGTCCCGACTATCTGATCTCGCCGGATCTATGCTCCCTCCTGTCACCAGGCCTCGGTCCATGTTGCCGCCCATCAGTGGGGGCCTGTCCATGTTGCCGCCCATCAGTGGGGGCCTGTCCATGTTGCCGCCCATCAGTGGGGGCCTCTCCATGTTGCCGCCCATCAGTGGGGGCCTCTCCATGTTGCCGCCCATCAGTGGGGGCCTCTCCATGTTGCCGCCCATCAGTGGGGGCCTCTCCATGTTGCCGCCCATCAGAGGGGTTGGGCCCTTGTTGAAACCACCAGTGAATTGTCCTTTGTTCATTTGACTACTAGACATTAGCCCCATGTTCATTCCTGCAGCAGCTGGGACCTTGTTCAAATTGCCAGCAGCTGATGTTTTGTTCAGATTGCTATCCATCATTGGGCGTTTGTTTAAATTGCCGCTTGCTGTAGATGAGCCTTTATTTGAGTGGCTGTCTGTTGTGCCTGAGCCCCTGTTCAAGTCCCTCTCTGTAGCACTTGGTGCCTTATCCAAACTTGTGACTGTTGACAATGTCTTATCCTTGCTACTGGCCAATGGGGCAAAATCTTTACCCGTACTAATTCCAGATACTGTGCAACTGTCTGAGCTGCTGGCTCCTCTAGCCTGCCCTTTGGTGGAACTGCTTCCTCCTGTCGATGGACCTGTGTTACCAGTGCTGCCTGCTACAGGGCTCTTGCTTGAACTGCCGCCTTCCGCAGGGCTTTTGTCAGATATATTAGTTGAAAGGCTTTTGTCAACACCCCCCCCAGCTGGAGAGTCCTTATCGGAAATGCCACCTGCTGCAGGGCCCTTGGTTAAATTGCCACCTTGTGATGCAGAGTTCTTGTTCAGAGTACTGACAGCATCTTCTGACTCACTGTTCAGACCACCACTTGTTGCTGGGCCCTTTTTGGGACCACTGATTGCTGCTGCGGCAGTTGTTTGGCTCTTGCTGGGACCGCTGCTGCCTGCTTCCGTTGTTGGGCCTTTGCTTGGATCGCTGTTGCCTGGTGATGCTGTTGCTCGACCCTTGCTCGGACTGCTACCGGCCGATTCAGTTGTTGCTGGGACCTTACTTGGACCGCTGGCGCCTGCTACTGTTGGCCCTTTGCTCGGAACGCTGCTGCTTGCTGTTGTCGGACCCTTGTTGGGACCGCTGCTCCCTGCTGCTGTTGGGCCCTTGGTCGGACCACTGCCATCTGCTGTTGCTGGGCTCTTGCTTGTACCGCCGGTTGATGCTGGGCTTTTGGTTAGGCCAGCAGTTGCTGTTGGGCCTTTGCCTGAACCCCCAGCTGTTGATTTTGGTCCCAAGCTCAGAGCACCACCCACTACTGGGACCTGACTCTTCTCGTTACCAGATTTTGCTGAGCTCTGGTCTGGTTTTTTTTCAGTCTGTTTATCTGAAGTGCTGTCTACTGGGCTCTTCTCTAAACCACCACTTGCTTTCTCTGGAAGCTTTTCTGAACTTTTCTCTAGTCTCTGAGTAGCACCGTTTGAATTACTGCCTGGTCTTGCAGAATCCTTGTCAGAATTGGTGTCTTTTTTGGTGGAGCCCTTGTCTATGTTGCTACCTGTTCTGACAGGACCCTTTTCGAAGTTGCTTTCTGGTTTTTTGGAACCCTTCTCAGAAATACTATCTGGCTTATCAGGGCCCTTTTGAAAAGTGTTACTTTGTCCCTTATCATGACTGCCTTGTCTTGTGGGGTTTTTGTCAAATGTATTGCCAGGTCTACCAGGAGCCTGATCAAATAGGCTTCTAGGTTTGTCTGAGGCCTTATCAAAAATACTTCCAGGGCGGTCAGGGGCAGGAGGCTTGTCAAAAATGCTTCCAGGACGGCTGGGGCCAGGGGGCTTGTCGAATATACTACCAGGTCGGTCAGGGGCAGGAGGCTTGTCAAATATGCTGCCAGGCCGGTCAGGGGCAGGCGGCTTGTCAAATATGCTACCAGGCCGGTCCGGGGCAGGAGGCTTGTCAAATATGCTGCCAGGCCGGTCAGGGGCAGGAGGCTTGTCAAATATGCTGCCAGGCCGGTCAGGGGCAGGAGGCTTGTCAAATATGCTGCCCGGGCGGTCAGGGCCAGGAGGCTTGTCAAATATGCTGCCAGGGCGGTCAGGGCCAGGAGGCTTGTCAAATATGCTGCCAGGGCGGTCAGGGCCAGGAGGCTTGTCAAATATGCTGCCAGGGCCAGGAGGCTTGTCAAACATGCTGCCAGGGCGGTCAGGACCGGGAGGCTTGTCAAACATGCTGCCAGGGCGGTCAGGACCGGGAGGCTTGTCAAACATGCTGCCAGGGCGGTCAGGACCGGGAGGCTTGTCAAACATGCTGCCAGGGCCAGGAGGCTTGTCAAACATGCTGCCAGGGCCAGGAGGCTTGTCAAACATGTTGCCAGGGCCAGGAGGCTTGTCAAACATGCTGCCAGGGCCAGGAGGCTTGTCAAACATGCTGCCAGGGCGGTCAGGGCCAGGCCTGTCAAGGTGGCCACCAGGCCTACCCAGAGGATTGTCAAAAAGACTGCCTGGCCGGCCTTGGGGCTTGTCAAAGAGGCTGCCCGGTCGGTTTTGGGGTTTTTCAAAGAGGCTGCCCGGCCGGTCCATGGGCCTGTCCAGCAAGCCGCCAGGACGGTCCATGGGCCTGTCCAGCAAGCCGCCAGGACGGTCCATGGGCCTGTCCAGCAAGCCGCCAGGACGGTCCATGGGCCTGTCCAGCAAGCCGCCAGGACGGTCCATGGGCCTGTCCAGCAAGCCGCCAGGACGGTCCATGGGCCTGTCCAGCAAGCCGCCAGGACGGTCCATGGGCCTGTCCAGCAAGCCGCCAGGACGGTCCATGGGCCTGTCCAGCAAGCCGCCAGGACGGTCCATGGGCCTGTCCAGCAAGCCGCCAGGACGGTCCATGGGCCTGTCCAGCAAGCCGCCAGGACGGTCCATGGGCCTGTCCATCAAGCTACCAGGCCTGTCCATGGGCCTGTCCAGCAAGCTGCCAGGCCTGTCCATGGGCCTATCCAGCAAGCTGCCAGGCCTCTCCATGGGCCTATCCAGCAAGCTGCCAGGCCTCTCCATGGGCCTATCCAGCAAGCTGCCAGGCCTCTCCATGGGCCTATCCAGCAAGCTGCCAGGCCTCTCCATGGGCCTATCCAGCAAGCTGCCAGGCCTCTCCATGGGCCTATCCAGCAAGCTGCCAGGCCTCTCCATGGGCTTGTCAAAGAGGCTACCTGGCCGTGTTGGACCTTTATCAAAGAGGCTCCCTGGTCGCATAGGACCCTTGTCGAAATCTGTGCCTGGTCTGTCTGGGCCCTTGTCAAAAAGGCTACCTGGTCTTGAAGCAGAGTCCAAATTAACACCTGGTCTTCCAGATCCCCGTTCTATATTCATGAGTGGCCTCACTGCACCTCTATCTAAGCTGCCTGGCCTCTCTAAACTTCTGTCCCAACTAGGTCCTTGTGCATCTCTATCAAAGCTTTCTGGTCGCATGGGGCCACGCTCAAAGCCCCCATCTGGGCCAAGGGGGCCCCGCTCAAAGCCCCCATCCGGGCGCAGGGGGCCTCTATCTGAACTGCCATCAGGCCGCATTGGGCCCCGGTCAAAGGAATCATCAGGTCGGAAGGGGCCCTTATCAAAGCCATCAGGTCGCATTGGGCCTCTATCTAAATTACCAAGTCTCATGGGGCCCCTATCCAGATTACTGCCTGGAGCCACCAGACCTTTGCCCCAATTGTTTCCAGGTCTATCTGGACCTTTGCCCCAATTGGAACCCATTCTATCTGGATCATTCTCCAAGTTGCCAACTGGTCTTGGTGGGCCTCTATCCAAAACACTTCCTGACATGACTGCACCTTTATCCCAATTTGTACTTTGCCGTAAAGGACCTTCCTCCCAACTACTGTCCGGGCCCTGATCCCAATCGTCTTCTGCTTGATCTGGATCCTGTTCCCAATTATCTGGTGGATTCTGGTCCTCAACCCAATCATCATCTGTTTGCATTGGGTCATTTTCCCAGGGGCCAACTGGCCGCCTGGGGCCTTGATCCCAAGGACCACCAAGGTGCCTCGGGCCTTGATCCCAGGGGCCACTCGGGCGTCCACGGCCAGCTTGGCTTCCTGGACCCTGGTCCCAAGCCCCGTCCGGCCGCTTCGGTCCCTGGTCCCAAGCCCCGTCCGGCCGCTTCGGTCCCTGGTCCCAAGCCCCGTCCGGCCGCTTCGGTCCCTGGTCCCAAGCCCCGTCCGGCCGCTTCGGTCCCTGGTCCCAAGCCCCGTCCGGCCGCTTCGGTCCCTGGTCCCAAGCCCCTTCCGGGCGCTTCGGCCCCTGGTCCCAAGCCCCGTCCGGCCGCTTCGGCCCCTGGTCCCAAGCCCCGTCCGGCCGCTTCGGCCCCTGGTCCCAAGCCCCGTCCGGCCGCTTCGGCCCCTGGTCCCAAGCCCCGTCCGGCCGCTTCGGTCCCTGGTCCCAAGCCCCGTCCGGCCGCTTCGGTCCCTGGTCCCAAGCCCCGTCCGGCCGCTTCGGTCCCTGGTCCCAAGCCCCGTCCGGCCGCTTCGGTCCCTGGTCCCAAGCCCCGTCCGGCCGCTTCGGTCCCTGGTCCCAAGCCCCGTCCGGCCGCTTCGGTCCCTGGTCCCAAGCCCCGTCCGGCCGCTTCGGTCCCTGGTCCCAAGCCCCGTCCGGCCGCTTCGGTCCCTGGTCCCAAGCCCCGTCCGGCCGCTTCGGTCCCTGGTCCCAAGCCCCTTCCGGCCGCTTCGGTCCCTGGTCCCAAGCCCCTTCCGGCCGCTTCGGTCCCTGGTCCCAAGCCCCTTCCGGCCGCTTCGGTCCCTGGTCCCAAGCCCCTTCCGGCCGCTTCGGTCCCTGGTCCCAAGCCCCATCCGGCCGCTTCGGTCCCTGATCCCAAGCCCCATCCGGCCGCTTCGGTCCCTGATCCCAAGCCCCATCCGGCCGCTTCGGTCCCTGATCCCAAGCCCCATCCGGCCGCTTCGGTCCCTGATCCCAAGCCCCATCCGGCCGCTTCGGTCCCTGATCCCAAGCCCCATCCGGCCGCTTCGGTCCCTGATCCCAAGCCCCATCCGGTCGCTTCGGTCCCTGATCCCAAGCCCCATCCGGTCGCTTCGGTCCCTGATCCCAAGCCCCATCCGGTCGCTTCGGTCCCTGATCCCAAGCCCCATCTGGTCGCTTCGGTCCCTGATCCCAAGCCCCATCTGGTCGCTTCGGTCCCTGATCCCAAGCCCCATCCGGCCGCTTCGGTCCTTGGTTCCAAGAGCCATCAGGCCCTTTGGGGCCAGTATCCCAAGTGCCATCTGGGTGCTTTGAGCCTTTGTCCCAGTCACCGGTAGGTGGTGCTGAGCTCTTATCCCAGTTGCTGAATGGTCTAGCTGAGCCCATGTCCCGAAAGTCTGCCTGAAGCTTGCCATCACCAGGCCCAGTGAGGTTTGCAGCTCCTAAAGGCCCCCCCATTCCAGCAGCTCCTACTGCAGAAAACCTAGGGGCATTAGATGTTGGAAATGGCTTTTGATTCGGCGCTGCAAATGGTGGAACAGATTTGGATAAATGTTCAGTGTTTTGGGGATTTTTGTTCCAACTTGAAATTCCAGGGATATCTACTTCCATTTTTGTTTCTGTCTGAGAACTCTTTCCATCATCCCTTGAATGGAAAAGGAGAGGTGGTTTGGATGCAGAGTCTGGGCCTAAAAAAGGGGGAACCGAACCAGATGTATGAACGTCCGAGTAATCAGCAGATTGCTCTTGTGTTTCCATGGGCTCAGTTTGTTGCTCTTCTTTTGCTGCAGACGTTTCAGGCCCTCTCCACCATAATCCTCCTGGGGTGAAACTAGATGAGCGCTGTGTGTTGCTCTGAGGATTGCCGAATCGTGATGTTGGCCACTGCTCTTGCATCGGGCCTCTCACACCAGGGCCAGGTACGCCCGGAGGGGGTACGTCAAACCGTGGTCCTTCAAATCGTACTGGGGGCTGTACACCTCCACCAGGTGGGCCATCAAGTCTGCAAAAGAAACACACTTTCAGTGCCAAGATATAGAACAATCCAATAAAGACAAAGTAAAAACTCAGTGGTCATATGCTAAAAAATAAAAAAAAACATCCCAGTAGCACAAAATACATAATCAGAGAAAGAATTCAATTCATTGTCAACTTAATCTGCGTGAATATGAGCCACTGAAGTAATCTAGTAAAAGCAAACCATGATCAAAAGGGGGTGGAACTGTTTGTATAAAGGCAGAATTAGCATGCACTCTTAAAAGGGACTACAATTTATTTGGAGAAAAAGTAGGTAGAAATGTATTTTTGTAAACTCTTTCCAAACCTTTTATTTCACTTCATTAAAATGAGCGATATGAAAGTTTCCTAACCACTGAATCTTCAACCTACACAATTTTATGTCAGCCTAGGAGCTCCACAGTGCCAGCATGCAATATGCGCTCTGCTTCTATCCTCCATGCACTATCTTGGAAAAAGTTTCACAATACAGCAGGTAACTCGTCATCAAGAGTCATGAACACAATAGCAGGACTCGAAAAATCCACTCGCGATGTCGAGTGACATGTTATCAGGTCGAGCTATTTTTAATTCAACCTGGAAGGTACAGGTGTTTTGTTCATTCAGAAAGTGAACGAGCAATAAACACATTTGGTTTTAGTCTTGATACATTTCCGGTCTGTTAAAGGACAGAGGTCAAATGCAAGTTGCTCTTTTTACTAATAGTTAATTATCTGTTCCTGGAAAATATTTTTTTACATTTCTTTCTCTTATTGTAGTTAGTGCTTTTTGTCAAGTGAGTTATCGGACAGTTATTGTCAAACAAAATGTAGTAAAATGTCAGTTTTTTTCTCCAACACAATATTTAAACACCATGTGAATGAATAGTAGTTACTTCAAAATACATCAGGAATTATAACTTTTTTGTAATTCAAAAGTGTAATGCAAAGAACGATTTACATAGGAGCAAAACAAATCACAACACTACTTGGTGATTTGCAAATGACATATTTGCAGAAACTAGATTTCCAGCCATTGTACACCATATATTTTTAAAACTACACCAGTGGGAAATTATGTGGGCATTTAAATGTAAACTCTGCTGATTGCAAATGACAGTGTGCTGCTACATCATGCTTTAGTTAAGTATTTAATAAAAATAACAGTTTTTACACATGAGTTCAGACACATTTTTGCCCCTGCACTGATGACAATGCTTTAATGAACTGAGGCAAGTCAGGGATCATGTGCACCTTGAATGTGGCTAGATTTGTATTATATATGGAGCAAACATTTAGTCTATTAAACCATACAAGAGATTTCTGTACAGCAGACATGCTGAACATGCGTATTTGAAGGTGCTCTCATATGATAAAGAAAATGGTGTCTCAGTGAATTAAAATACTTGCCAGGATCACAATTTAAACCCAGTTTAGGAGTCAAGAACATAATTCGAGTAGATTTTTTAAGGAACTAAACCTGCAGGTCTAGTAACTTTTTAATGATTTTTTGAGGCCGGAATATAACACTCCAGTGGCAAAATATTACTTGGTACAAAATATACAATTGGCAACCTAATACTTTCTAAAATCAGGCATTACAGCAATAGGATATGGTAAAAGACAGTGACAGAAATCACCTAAGCAATCATTTCTGAAAAGTAGATCTTCTGAAGATCGTTGCTTTTAGTGTTTAACAAGGATATTTTGCAAGAAGCTGGGTTTGTTGTAGTAACCCCTTCGCTTTTTGCCATATTTCTGACGGACTATGACATTATGTGCCGTGGGGTCCCTGCCAATCAGCCTCTGTCCTTACAAAACGAATAGTTTACCTGTTGGTGTAGTTTTGCAGCTTTAAGATCTTTCTGGATTCACTATGCTGTGCATATTCCGCAATCTGGTGGTTGAGTCCGGAATCGTAGTCTTTTTTTGTCGTAGCCCAGGTGGGCGTCGACGTCCCACCATTTGGTGTACCTTCGGTGACGTCGGCGTGCTTCCGGCGGAAGCTACAACCCTTGGGCGCCATCTTCGGATTCTTTTTTCTGTCTTTTTTTTTGTCTTTGTAGTGAATCCATGGCTATGTTTGTTAATCATTTTTTCAACATAGTTCTTTCAACGTATCTTGTAAGCTTCAACTTGCTTTCTTTCCTATGTGTTTCCACCCTCTTCTCCAGCCTCATCTTTCTGGCAGAGGCAGGTGGGTTCCGAACGCTAGTGAATCCAGAAAGATCTTCAAGCTGCAAAACTACACCGACAGGTAAGAAACTATTCGCAGCGTGAATCTTTCTGGATTCACTATGCTGTGCATAGATTTTGTGGCGGTTGGGTGGAAGATGAGCGTTGGTTGTTGAATATATGTTGAAGCACCTTTTGTCCTACTTGTGCTTCTTTGTTCATCTGTACATCCACGCAATAGTGCTTAGTGAAAGTGTGCACTGAAGCCCATGTTGCCGCCAGGCATATGTCCTGAATTGGTGTGTTGGCCAGAAAGGCAATTGTTGCTCCTTTCTTCCTGGTGGAGTGGGCCTGTGCCCCTCCTGTTAGCTCCAGGCCAGCTTGTTTGTGGCAGAATTGTATTGTCTGTGCGATCCATCGAGCTATGGTGTTTTTAGTCACTGGTTTGCCCATGTAACTGTTTGCGAAGGATACGTAGAACTGTTTTGTTTTCCTGTGTTCCTTCGTGCTTTCAATGTAGTGCATCACAGCCCTTCTTGCGTCTAGGGTGTGGAGCGACCTCTCAGCGCTTGTAATGGGGTTTTGGAAGAAGCTAGGGATCTGAATACTCTGATTCATGTGGAACCTTGACACCACCTTTGGCATGAAGTGTGGGTCTGTTCTCATCACGACCCTGTCTCGGTGTATCTGGATGTAGGGTTCCTGCAGTGTGAGTGCCTGCAGTTCGCTCACCCTTCGTAGCGAGGTGATTGCTACCAGAAAGGCCGTCTTCATTGTTAACATTTGCAGTGATGCTTTGTGGATGGATTCTAAAGGTACTTTCATGAGCTCCGTCAGTACCACATTTAGGTTCCAGGCGGGTGGCGGCATTCTCTTAGGCGGCGCTATTCTTTTAGCCCCTTCGAGGAATCTTTTTACGACTTGGGATGTAAAGAAGCTTCTCCCTGTTTCTTCTCTTGTGTATGCCACAATCGCTGCCAGGTGCACCCTCAGCGAGGATGAGCTTAGCTTAGCCTTAATTAGGTGCGTGAGGTACCTTAGCACCGTGGATTCCTTGGTCAGTTTCCTATGGAGTTGCTTTTTGTGACACCATAGAGTGAATCTTTTCCATTTTTCCCCATAGCACTTGCGTGTGCTGGGCCTTCTCGCCTCTCGCAGCACCCGCAGGGTGCTCTCTGGTAGTTTTAGGTGTACGAATTCTAAGTCCTCAGGAGCCAGGCTGAGAGGTTGAGGCTCTCCGGCTGTGGGTGTATAACTTCTCCGTTTTCCATGGAAAGTAGGTCTCTTTTTGAGAACTTGTGGGGTGGCCCCTGCGCCATCGCCATTATCTGAGAATACCACGTCTGTCTGGCCCATTGTGGTGCCACAAGGATGAGCATCATGTTGCTCTTCATGCATTTGTTGAGAACCCTGGGGATCAGTGGTATCGGGGGAAAAGCGTAGGCAAATGTTTTTGACCAGCTTATCCATAGGGCATTCCCCTGGGACAGTGCCTCTGGTTGCCTGGATGCAAAGTATTGGCATTTTGCATTCCGGTGTGTTGCAAATAGGTCTATTGTTGGTGTGCCCCATTTCCTGAATAGACTCGGTTTCCTGACTGTTGAGTTCCCACTCGTGGGACGCTGAAGTCTGCCTGCTGAGCCAATCTGCTTCTACATTGTCCTTCCCTGGCAGGTGTATGGCTAGCAGGTCTATTTTTAGTGGTATAGACCATTTCCTGTGCCAAGCTTGACAGAGGGAACGATTGAGTTCCCCCATGTTTATTTATGTAAAACATCGTTGTGATGTTGTCTGTTTGTATTAGCACCTTCTGGTTGTACAGGTGTTTCTGAAAAGCCTTGAGGGCTAGCAACACAGTTTTCAGTTCCAGGTAATTGATGTGTCTGACTGCATCTGTAGGCAGGGCTTTAAGTGGTAAAAAAAAAACTGAGGGTGCTCTAAAATGGCCAGGGCAAAGCTCTTAGAGGGGCGTGGCCTATCCAAGTAGGGGCGTGGTCTAAATCAAGATAACTAGCATTGTGTTAGGGCTGGGGCAGGATCACGCAGACTAGTTCCTCTCTCTGCGTTTCAGTTGTTCCTGGGTTACACTGCAGCCTTAACGCTCAGTGTGAAAGGTCAGAGCTTGGTCGTGCTGGAGCAGGCTGCCTATGGGCATCTCTCTCCTAATCATCCCAAGATGTGAAGGCTGGCACCACGACAACACCTGCCCTGCAAGAAGGGAAATCCTGAGAAAAAATGTCTCTCTTTAAAGCCCCGTTCCTCCTACAACACGGCTCACCTGGCATGCTCACTACCTCCCACTGCTCAGTAGTGAACAAAATGAGCATGCGCACATCGATGTCATTGATCTCACTGCAGTCGAGGAAAAAAAAAAAAAAGAAAACGGACTACCTTTGGAGGCCTGAAAATAGAGCCTGATAGAGACCCGTTTCGAAGCACCCTGAAAATAACTGCCGGTACTCAGACCTGGACAGCCCCGGCCCACTTAAAGCCCTGCACTAAACATACAACACAAACAGTGCTCTGCCAACCGTAGCTCAGAGTGAGCAGTTACATTAAGCACCTTATATAAGCAATAACGTGTTGCACGAAGTACATAAACAAATGCACTTTTAAAACTAACTGCAGGGCCGGACTGAGAACCACAACCAGCCCTGGCAAAGTGCTCGGCCGGCTCCCCCTCCCCACTCGGGGGGTTGATAGTGCAGCCGAGCTTCTTGCCGGGGCCGGTTTTCGGCTGATTTTCGGCTGATTTTGGTACAGGGCCGCTTTGACAGCCCTGTAACAAAAAAGGCCCCCGGGGCCCAAAACCGGCCCCCACCCGTGCGGCGCACCGGGGGATTGCCCGGTGCCCGCTGTGGCCAGTCCGGCCCTGATTAACTGGCTGGCTGCCCAAACTAAGCCTACAATACAAATGACATATGTCAAAATAATGTAGCACACATTGGCTTTGTTTGAGTGCTAGGATGCGGGTGCCTTTTTTGTGTGTCCTTGGCAGGGCGAGTTTCATTACCCAGTGCATCAAACGGGCATGTGCTCTCTGGTACAGAGTGCCCACACTTTTGTAACTTGAAGGGTAGAGAGAGAGTACCTGCACTTCTCAGCAGTGCTGCAATATTTTTAATGCTAGAGTACCGGTACTTCGCAGCAAACAGCCGTTCTGTAGGTAGTAGGTATGTGAACTTATCTATTTCCATGAAATCAAAGGGAGTCCCTTAGCACAACAAAACTTCAGTCACCACTCAACTCCTGTCCCAATGGGCAGGTGCACGTCTTTGCTGTTCCTCATTCGCTGTCAATCCTTTTCAGAATGGGGGTGAGGCTGTTCAGCATTGGATTACCCCATCTCTGCAAGTGCTGTTAATGAAAGAATCGCAGGTACAGGTGAAAGGGTGCTAAGTTACTAGATCCGAAATTGTGAAACTGTCCAAACCTAGGCAGAAATACACTTGGTGAAAGGAACCACCCCAATTTACTTTTCATTTTCGTTGTGGCCGGTACCTAAGTGCGAAGCAGTTGGGGGCAGAGGGAGGGGTAACTTTGGTGTTTCGGATGACGGTATGAATGTTTATTTACAGCCAGCACGTGTTTTTTCGAGTGCCTTCCCAAATTATGCTCATCACTTTATATCAAATAATACGGCGAAGGAAGCACACTCAAATGTATGAATAATATTTGACGGTATGTTGTTGTGCCTTTCTAATCCGAGACAAAAAACTCAGTCACGCTGTTCTATTTAGAAACACTGCCTTTGGGGTCGTTTTGTGATCAGTTATGGAAGTTGGAATGCAAGCTGAAGAAAAGCTTCTTCACATGCACAAACTTAATTCAAAGGGCTTTTAGATGATCCTATGGCAGGTACCACGCAGTTTCCGACAGCTCGTCTTCCTGCAAGATGGAGTTGTGACCCTGTGGCACTGCTGCTCCTGGCTTTGCTGCTGAGTAGTGGGGGCGGGGAGAGGGAGTGTTGCTAGTCCGGAGACAGCGAGACAGCTACTGAAAAAGTGAAAGCGCGGCAAGGGACACTGTAAAAAGGAAATAAATCAGTACTTCTGAAGTTGTTTGTGAGCATGGGCACATCGATGTTCATGCTCTCACTGCAGTCGAGGAAAAAAAAAAGAAAACGGACTACCTTTGAAGACCTGAATATAGAGCCCGAAAGAGACCCGTTTCGAGGCCCCCTGAAAATAACTGCCGGTGCTCAGACCCGGACAGACCCGGCCCACTTAAAGCCCTGTCTGTAGGGCTCCACAGACCCCTCACTCGGAGCCTGTTCATGTGTGCGCCCCACCCCTTCTGGGATGAGTCTGTGGTGATGGTCACTGTTGGGTCCGGTGGTGTTAGAGGTTTCCCTTCTGTTATTCTCTCCTTGGTCCACCACCTTCTCTTCCTGCACCCTGTGCGTTACAACCACTAGATCCTCCCAACTTCCTGTGGCTTGTGACCATTGCTGTTGCAGCCACTCTTGGAGTGGTCTCATTTGTAGGCGTACATTGGGGACCAGGTGTATGCATGATGCCATCATCCCCAAGATCTTGCTCACAGTCCTCACTGTCAGAGCTCGCCCCTTCTGGTAGTGACGTTTCTCCCTCCGTAGGCTGAGGGTTCTCTTTTCGCTCGGTAAGACCCTGCATTGGACTGTGTCGATCTGGGCTCCCATGAAGATCTTCACTTGCTCTGGTTCCATCAAGCATTTGCCCCAGTGTATGGAGAAACCCAGGCTTGCTAGCGTTTTTGTCACCTGTTCTGCATGATCTTTGCATGTCCTGTAAGAGCTTGCCTTCACCAGCCAGTCGTCGAGGTAGGGGTACACGTGTATCCCCTTTCTTCTTAGATGTGCGGCCACTGCCGCGAGGCATTTGGTGAACACCCTTGGTGCGGACTTTAGGCCGAATGCCAGGGTCGTGAATTGGTAGTGATCCTTGTTTACTGTGAACCTTAGCATGTGCTGCCTGTTCATGGGGATGTGCAGGTACGCATCTTTGAGGTCTGTCGTGGACAAGAAGTCCCCGGCCTTTATCTGTGGGATGACCTCTTGTAGGGACGTCATTTTGAATTTTTGAGTTTTGACGTATTTGTTTAGGAACCGTAGGTCCAGGATGGGTCTTAGACTTTCGTCCACTTTTGGCACCAGGAAGTAGTTTGAGTACACTCCCTTGTTCCGTTCTTTGAAAGGAACCCGTTCGATGGCCACTTTGAGGAGGAGTTCTTGAGCTTCCTCTTGCAGTAGTTGCAGCTCTCTTCCCGAGTGCTGTCTTTTCTTTGGTTTTCTGTTTGGTGGTGTCTTTTCCAACTCTATGCAGTATCCGAACTGCATAATATTGAGTATCCACTTGTCTGTTATTTTCCTCCACTCCTGGAGAAAAACCTCAATCTTCCTCCTACCGGCGTCACATGTTCCTTTGTGTCTTGTCTGTGTAGCCCTCTCCTCTTTGTTTTTCCGTGCTCCTCCCCCGGAGGGTTTGGGTGGGGGAGCACCTTCTTCCGTGTGAAGTCACTTAGAGGGGGTTGTTCACCGCCTCTCCTTCTCTGGCCTCGTCCATTTCCTCTTGACCGAAAGGACTGGACCCTGCTTTGGTAGTTCCAGCTTTGCCTCTGCTGGCCCTGGTGGCCTTGGTTGTCACTCTGTTGCCCCTGGTGGAAGCTCTGGTGAGAATCTCCTCGCTGACTTCCACCTCTGCCGTTCGGCCTCCGTGTAGGAGTGCCCCTTCTCATCCCCCTGAACTGCAGGGCCCCCATGGACCTTGCCGTCTCGTTGCCCTTCAGTTGGGTGAGCTTCTCATCAACTGGGGCTCCGAACAGTGTTTCACTGTTGAAGGGTGTGTTCAGGATGTTGTTCTGAACCTCAGCCTTGAAGCCCGAGATCCTGAGCCAGGCTTGTCTTCTCTGTGATGCCTATAGCCATCAGTCTGCTGGATGTTTCTGCCCCATCCAAGGCTGTCTTAAGGCAAGAGATGGCGATGTTTTTCCCCTCTTCCACAAGGTGTGATGCCCTCTCACGGTATTGGTCCGGGAGGTGCTTGAGCAACTGTCCCATCTCATCCCAGTGCTGGTATTGATGTCTATTTAGGAGGGCATTGGAGTTCGCCATCCGCCAGTGCGTTGCGTGGTTCCTCTCAATTTTCCTGCCAGTTAGATCCATCCTCCTGCTTTCCTTGTCAGGTGGGGGTCCAGACGTTGTTGGGACGTTTGCCCTTTTCCTGGCCGTTGCAGCGATTATTGAATCTGCTGTGACGGATCCCTTGATGTAAGCTGGGTCTTGGGAGGAGAATTTGTACTTCTTCTCCGTCCTCGGAGTTACTGATCTGCATGTGGCCGGGTCCTTGAAGGCTTCCTTCCCCTGGTCTGTGATACTCTTGAGCATGGGCAAGAACCGGCTTCTTGTCTGTATGGGGAGCAATGTCTCGAGCAGGAAGTCTGCTTTTGGCTTCTCCTCTTCCACCTTAACTCCATAAGCTGCTGCCGCCTTCCTGACCACCTCATTGTATGCCCCAATGTCATCCGGTGGCGAAGGCCTCGAGGGGTATGTTTCCACCGCCTCCTCCGGGTTTTCAGGCTCGATGTCCTGCCATTCATGGTCTTGGGCCGTCGAGGAACCCGAGACGTAGTTTGACTGCTGCTCCCCGTAATCCCCTTCTGTGTAGTAGAGGTCTTCCTCCTCTTCGTGCTCTGAGGGTTCCGGAGTTTTCAGCGTTTCTTCGACGTCGAACTCCTCGAGCTCCTGTACCTCAGCGACGGTTGGTGCCGGCTTAGAGGGGATCTTGTAACTTCTCATTTTTTCATCGAAGTCTTTTTCTCTGAAGGATGTTCTCCATTTCGGCCTCGTGCCGCCTTCTCTTTCTCTGCATCTCTGCGGCCTGCTCGTCGTAGAGCGTTTCAGCCGCTCTTTTCGGCGGGTCGAAACTTTCTTCGGCTCCTTTTCTTTCGAAGTCGAAGTCCCTTTTTCGGGGGCTTGCTTCGATGACCTTTGCTTTTCGCTGGTCTTCGGCCTCCGGGAGTCCTTCTCTGAGGACCTGCTGGGCTCTTTTTCGGAGGATGCAGCTACGGTCGTCGATTTGTTCGGCGCCGGTGCTCCTTTCGAGGCTCTGGACTCAGACTTTCGGGAGTCTGCCTCTGGCTTTCGAGGCACTGTGGGAGTTTTCGGGGTCGTAGACTTTCCTACCTTATCATGCGTTTTCTTATCGGTCTCAGCGACCGTGAAGTCATCTGGGCCTTCGGCGATGTGGTCCTAGTCGTCGGTGGAGAGGCCAAGTTCATAAAGAGTCGGGGCTTGGCCCTTGCCCTGCATCGTGTGGTGAGCTGTCCTCTGTCTCTCGAACTCGGAGAGTCTTCGGCTTGAAGACGGAGCAGGCGTTGCAGTCTCTGCTCTCGTGGTCGATTGGCAGGCAGAGGTTGCAGACTGGGTGCTGGTCCTTCTGTGCAAACTTGTGATGGCAGTTCTTGCAGAATTTAAATGGCGTCTTGTACATCCCTGCGCTCAGGGGGCCCCCTGTGTGCGCATTCCTCCAAGGACGTCGAAGATTTCGAAGTTCTCTCCTTTCTTCGTCGACGCTTCTGATGGTCCTCTTCTCCCGATCTTCTCAGGTCTTCACCGTTGAAGAGATGCTGTATTTCCTCCTTTTCTCCTCCAAAACTTCTGGAGCTTCACGCGACGATCCAGACTCAACGGCGGAAAAAAGAATCTGAAGATGGCGCCCAAGGGACGTCACCGAAGGTACACCAAATGGTGGGACGTAGACGCCCACCTGGGCTACGAAAAAAAAAAAGAAAGACTCAGATTCCGGACCCAACCACCAGATTGCGGAATATGCACAGCATAGTGAATCCAGAAAGATTCACGCTGCAAAACTATACCTTTCTACCCCCAATTGGCACCTCTCTGGCCAAACCAAAGTCTCTTCTAAATAGTACCAGGACTACCAAAGGCACGGTGACCAGGGTAGGCCTCTAAAGGCTGCAGCACATATTGTGCCACCCTTAGAGGTCGTGTACCTTAACACACACATTGCCATTGCAGGCTGTGTTTTGGTTAACAGAAAAGTGAAGTGTGCCATGCTTCTAACCCACTTCCTATGTTACAGATGAGACACCCCTCTAGCTGGGTGCACTATACCACTGGTGAGGGTACAGGATTCATGAGCACTGTACCCCTACAGTGTCCAAGTACATTCTTAGACGTTATAAGTGCAGTAAAACCAGAGTATATGCCTATATGGTTAAACTCCACAGCACCAATTGGTTTTACTGATTTCTGGGAAATTGGTAGCAACCTTTTCAGCATAATAAACCCACACTGATGCCAGTGTGGGATTGATTATACCATGCACTCATCTTAGAGATGCTCGCTTAAAAACAACCAGTAAACAACCAGTAAATGTTGGGTTCCCCGATTGGTAAACACCAGCATGCCACCACAAGATATGTTTTTGGACCCCTGGGGTTGGAGCCTTCGCTCCCAGAGCCCAGAAACAAAGCTTTACCTGGGCGGGGTGGTCACACCTCCCCCAGGTCAGGCGAGCCATTTGTGGCAGCGGAGCTCCAAAGACCTAGACGCCTTTGTAACAGGAGCTCCAGCCTCTGGTGCCATCAGGAGCAGGCCCCTTTCCTGTCTCACCCACTTTTTCGGAGGGAGGACAGGTGGGAAAATTAGAGCAGCCCGGAAGGTGTGTCCACCTCTGCGAACTCCGCCCCTCAGCTGTGGGAGGCGATGCGAAGCCCACTCTCCAATCAGTTTTGGGGATTATGCCCAATCCCACATGTGGGGTGAGCACACCAAGGGTGCAGTCACCTAAGGTCGGTAGCCCATTGGCTAAGGACCTTGAGGCCCCTAAAACACCCCATAAGGATTCTAATTACCCAGTAAGCATCTTTTCTTGGCATGTAGGGCTCTAGATTTACATGCTTTGCATACTCCTGCCATCTTGTGTTGGGTTCGGGTGTTTGCAAACTTTCTTCGAAGTAGTCATTCTAGTCACGAGGTAGGGTGACTCCTCCTGTCAGTGATAGTGTGCATGGGCACCGGCACCATTGTTAGATTGCTTTACGGCAAGAGGGTGAGAATGGAGTGAGTGTAGTAAAGAGATGTAGAACTTCTGGATCACCGCCGGGGTCAGAGGCAGGGGAGGAAAGGCGTAGAGTAATGTCTGCGACCAGCTGATCAAAAGACCGTTCCACAGTGATCCCTGTTGGGGAAACCTGGACGCGAAGACAGGGCATTTTGCATTTGCCCCGTCTGCGTACAGGTCTACGTCCGGTACGCCCCAGCACCGAAAAACCTCTTGTGCGACTTCCTCGTTGAGCACCCAATCGTGAGCTTCTACGAAGGCTCTGCTTAGGCAGTCTGCTTGGACGTTTTGAACTCCTGGTAGGTGGACTGCCACGATGGACAGGCCCCTTGCTAGGAGCCAGGGGAGGGCGCACACTCCACTACAATCCGACCTTTGTTCCGTGCAAATCTCCCAGGAGGGGGTTAATTCACAGAGGCGACAGCCTCAACTGCAGTGTGAGGCAAGGAGTCTCCTCTGCTAAAAACTAAAGCAAACAGACACGCTTTCGGTTTTAGCAGAGCAGACCCCTTGCCTCCCACTGTAGCTGAAGCATTTCAGCTGTGTGAATTAACCCCCTCCTGGGAGAGTTCGCTCTTCCCAGAAGGGAGACAAAGTTAACAGAGTTTGAGTCAGCATTGAAGCTGAACATCCTGTGATTCTGGGCAAAACACTTTATCTCCCCGTGCCCAACAAAGAAAATGAGTATGTCCTCATGTAATGCAACTTGTGCTATGTAAAGCACTGATACCTGATTCAGGTCAAGTTCGCGCTATATAAAACTCAGTAAAAAAAAGAAAAAAGTGGGCTCTGGCCCAGGGCCCCAGCCTTTCAAAGGGGGTGGGAGTGTGTGTGTGTGTGTGTGTGGGGGGGAGGGTGGTGGGGGAGGTGAAAGAGCCAGCACTATTCTACAGTCTTGCCCTCATGTCTTTGGATCATTTTAAAACACAATGTTGTGAATAGACTTTTTAAATTATTCATTTTCAATGTGTATAAATATATTACAGACATTTAGCAGACAAAATGTGTTTATGCGTCATGCGACATCCATATAAAAAGTGTATTTTAGATCAATACATGACCTCACATATGAGAAATAGAAGGGTGTGACAGATTATTTGCAGTAATATTAGTGAACTGCTGTTGTGTTACATACTGAAAACACACATCACTATCTCTGAATATCCGATGTCCACACATTTAGTATTTGACCAAAGAAGGCATGAAAGAGCTGAGACTAGATCATAAAATCAAAGCTGGTCTGAACAGGGACCCCGAAAATACATTTGGCCCACAGGCCACAAAATCCTTAAAACGTCCCTGAAAGTTTGTTTTAAAATTACACAGGCAGGTGCGCAAAATGCTAGCCAGCCATGTGTTTAAACAGTTTGCAAATTGCTAAATATAGTTATAAATAAGTATGTATTCATTTGTAATGTTAACGAGCTCCAGGTCCCCCCTTTTTGTCGATTCATTTGTAATGTGACTTTTATTTTATCTTTGCTCCCTTTTATTATCAGTCATTGATAATTCAGACAACCCTAGAAAACAATTAAAAGTTTTCTATTTATATTTGTTGTTCAAAGTATGCACGGACAAGTGCTGAAAATACAGCTTTAGGCGACTGCTTATTTTTATACCATCTGTGACATCAAAATAACGAGCTGGCAATCCTAATCATAAGACTGGAAGTTTGAGGGATCAGCACATTATTTTTTTTTCCTCCACCCTGATCCCTGGTTACTGCCATAATATCAATAGTTTAACACTTTTGAAACCCTACGCTGCCGTATATAACATGCTGAGTTCCTTCAAGTGCCTGGGAATGCACCTTGCATTCAATTCAGACCAATCACTCCTCATTCTAGCCCTTCACTTTCACTCTCACCCAGCACTCACACTGACCCAGATGCACTCACACCATTCACCCACTTACAGTGATCACTCTGCACTCACTGCGATCACAATGCGCTCACACTGATCACCATGCTCACACCATTCACCCACTTACCCCCTACTCACAGTGATCACGCTGCACTCACAATGCACTTGCGCTTTTCACCCTGTACCTCAACCTGCAGTCACACAAGCACACCAGTCAACCTGCACTTGTAACACTTCACTCACCTGTCCCCCTCACTGTTCAATCTGCAATCGCACTCCAATAAGCCCACCACTAACCATACATTCATTCGTCCCACTCTGCACTAACATGCGCACCCAAATTCATATGGTCGCCTCACTCACCCCTGTACACAAGTATGGGTATGTCGTGCCCCATTAAGGTTTTCGTCCTAAATTACAAAAGGAGACATCTAAATGCATTACAATCCAGCCTTCCAGGGGCCCCTTGATAGAGACACTTCTGTTTTTGCCCTGATGGACTGGAATAATTCCTAAACCGATTCTTGCAAATACTGTTTTGTTAAATTTCTTTTTAATGTAATTGATGTGAGGGAGTCTATTACTATTTGTAGAGAAATGTGTTTGTTTTATGCAACAACCATAAAAAAGTTAACCATAAAAAGTTAGATCCAAGCGGTACCTCACATGAGAAATTGGAGGATATCAGATATTTTTCACTGTAAAATTAGTGGGTGGCTGCTTTGTTACAACAGTGAAAACGCATCACTATCTCGGATTATTAGCTGTAAACTATTTTAGAATTTTGACTAGTGCCTGTGCACCGTTAGTAGCCTGGCTAAATAGGGTATGGCAGAGCTGAAAATAAATCATTTAAACTCAAACCTGTACTGGACAGGGGCCCCCAAAATAGTTTTGGCCCAGGGCACCCAAAATCCCTAACATGTCCCTGCCATCACAAAGTCTGTCAGACAACATTACTCTGCAGTAAACTAGACAACATCATTAATTTATTATTAGTTCTATTTTTTTAAACATAAGCCTGACGTGTCCAAACCCCCACTGCTTCAGGAAAGCAACTTATCGTACCACTAAGGAATTCTCAATGAGGGGTTTGTTCAGCGCCTTCTCTGTGGACTTTCAACTGTCTTCGGATCCATAACTGGTTGGTGGGCAATTATCCCATTATAATGCTGCTTAAAACGTTTATTAATGATATTTAGAGAAGATTTGTTTCTAGTGTACCAGCTCTGAGCTAGGGAGTTCTCGAAACATCTGACAACACTGTCTCCCCTTACAGTCCCTGTCTTGGCTGAAAATGTCTGCAGAATATTCAGCTTAGGGAGAAGCTGCTATCAAAACTCTTGACTTTCAGCTCGCCCTATGTATGTGAGATTGGGTTCTCAGCACTTGCGGTATTAAAGACTAAGTTCGTTCAAGCCTGGATGTGGAGCACAACCTGAGGATGGCAGTAGCAAAAATCCATCCACAGATTGACCGTCTCTGAAAAACAGGCAAACCTGTCACATTTATGTTGGTGGTGTTATTATCAATCCATATGTAAAACAAAGCATCCTCGTAAAAACTATTTGCACGCATTTTATCTTGGAAAGTGGTGTTTTGAGCTGTGTAATAGGCCTCTGTCATTTCACCACACCCACCCACAAACCTGCAGTTTACTAAACAATCTTATTCTATTGAATGTTATTTGCTGAATATGCCCGGGAAGGTGCGCGTGGCGGTCGAGTCCAGAAATTTCTGTCAGGTGGTGGGGTGCCCAACATCTAAAAAAAAAAAAAAATCAGCTGGGGGGGCTTAACCTACAAAAGTTTGAAGACCTCCGATCTAAGGGTATGTTCCCATAGAATGCCATGGAAGCCCCCAATTTGCGTGAAGTGTGCTGTAGGGGGAATTGTTAATGTGCGTTTAGCTTTAATGTAGCATATTTGTATGCATTTAACTATACACCGTGCAATACCGGCTTTTGATATTGGATTGCCTTTATGCCGTGGTGAAAAAGCAACAAAGAGTGGTTTGGGTCTCCTAAAAGATTTAGTTCTATCAATGTAATAAAGTAATGCTATCAACATCTCATGTGTGACAAGCACGTTCTGCCACAGTCTAGTTGAGGAAAAAACACAGGTAACTCAGACTGGTTGTGATGAAAGGCAGAAACTACTTTGGGTAAAAATTTGGGGTTAGTCCTAAGATCGACTATTTTGGTGAATTTGTAAAAATTGTTCTTCTATGGTTAGTGCCTGGAGATCACCAACTCTAAGAGATGCGATGGCTATGAGGAAGGCTACCTTTCCAAGTCAGACATTGTAGTTCACATTTGTGCAACTGCTCAAATGGTGGGCCCACGAGTCTTGTAAGGACTATATTAAGATTCCACACAGGAGAAGGAATGATTTTCTTGAGTCCTTCCATAAAGGCTTTGATAGCGGGTACACTAAACAAGGACAAGTGTTGTCTGTTTTGTAGGTAAGCCGCTATTGCAGCAAGATGCAGTTTTGATGTATATGCTAAGTTAGCCACTGTAGGTGTAACAAAGGAAATGATGTTTTGAATTGAAGCATCAAGAGGTTTGATAAATTACAAATAGTTTCCATTTTGCTGCATAGCATGCTCTTGTGGTAGGGCGCCTAGCCTCTTTAATGACATTCATGCAGTCTGGCGGGAGATTAAGGTAGCCAAACTCCAATTTCAGGTGCCAGATCCAAAGGTTGAGTTGAATGGGATCTGGATGCCTTATCTCTCCACGGATCTGAGTAAGAAGCTTTGGGAGAGGTAGTTTTTGATGAGGAACTACTGATAGTTCCAACAGGGTTGTGAACCAGGATTGTCGAGCCCATGTGGGAGCAACTAGGATCATTGTGAGGGAATGTTGCTTGAGCTTCCGAACCACTAATGGAATTAGCGGGAAAGGTGGAAGAGCGTAAGCAAATATCCCTGACCATTGATCCATAGTTCATTGCCTTTGGACAATGGATGTGGATACCTGGACGCGAAGTTTGGGCATTTTGCATCAAGGTGTGTGGATAACAGATCTATCTCTGGGAGCCCCACATTTGAAACAATGGGAGAAAAACTTGCGGGTGTAGTTCCCATTTGTGGATCTGTGGTCTTTGATGACAGAGCAGATTTGCAATTTGATTTTTTACTCCTGGGAGATGCTCTGCAAGGAGATATTTTTTTTGAGGTATGGCGTATCTCCATATGCTTGCTAGTTGTGAAAGTGGCTCTTAATCAAAGGGCTGATTAAGTGTGGATGATTGTACCTTCTGCTTGAATCCAGAGATTCGAAGCCAAGTGTGTCTCCGCAACAGTATGCTAGTGTTGATAGCACGAGAAGCAGTGTCCACTGCATCTAGGGCGCATTTTATGGAAGTGTTGGTGATGAGCTACAATTCCTGAATGAGGTAGTTGGCTTTAGTTTGATACATGAGTTTTCCCAACTCATCATAGTGGGCCCGGTCATAGCGTGTTTGGCAATACACCAATAATTAGCAGCCTGTGAATCTACTCTCTTGCCAGAGGCATCAATAAGTTTAGACTCCTTTTCAGGAGGAGGGGTGTCGCCTGTAGTTTGAGAGTTAGCTCTCTTGTGGGGGTTAGATACAAGAGTCTAAAGGCAACAGAGTGAAAAAGCTGGAATTGATGTACAGCTTTTGATGCTGAATTACTGAGAGTTCAAAAGTACCATGGGCCCATATGTGAGCTACCAAAATCAGTGTGAGCTATTTTTGCCTGAGCTATCAACTCAGAAACTGAAGGTGTAAGAGGCAGAAAAGCAAAGGCAATTATCTTTATTCAATTGATCCCTAGGGCATTGCCTTTGGAGCGAGGGTGTGGGAACCTGGAGACGAAGTTTGGGCATTTTGATTTGTCCACTGTGGCGTATCCCCATTGTTTAAAGTATGGAAAAAGAACTAGGGGATAAAGTTCCCACTTGTGTGTTTGCAGTCTCCTTCTGCTGAGGTCAGCAGTTTGATTGTCAACTCCTGGAAGGTGTTCTGCCCAGCTCCAGATGGTCAGAGGAGTGACAGCTAGAAAGAATCTATCCCCCCCCATATTTTTGTACCTAGCACATGGCTGCCGTTGTCCGTGCGGACTAGGACAACTTTGCTATGAGACTGAAACATTCAGTGCTAGAAATACTGCTAGAAGCTGTAAGTAGTTGATGTGGAGACGTACGCGTTTGTTGTCCTAAAGACCCTGAACTGTGTAATTGTGGACATGGGCACGGGACAGGGTCTGTAGGAAGCTGGCTCTGTATAGATGTTATTTACCCAGTAAGCATCCGTTCTTGGCATGTATAGCAGTAGATTCACATGTTTGGCATACCCCTGCCATCTAGTGTTGTGTCTGGATGTTTGAAAATTGTTTTTCCCTGGTCCCAGAGAAAGTCTATTATTGGGATAGACTTCGTTATCTTCTTTGTTTGCTCCTTAAAGTCATATAAGAAGCACTCGGTCTCAGTTGATTCCATCTCCATATGAAATCGCTTCGCTGCTCTTTCCGCTATTCTATGGAAACCGCCAATGTCCACTGGCGGTGAATCTGCCTGGCGCGGTTGGGGTGAAGCTGGGGAAGATGCCACATACTCTTCGTCCTCTTCGTGACCCGTCTGATCCTCTTGGACTTCCCCCTCTTCCATTTCTTCAGCCTCCTCATCTGATGATTCTATCACCTGAGGTGGCACTTTCTCATGGCGGACCTGAGTAGTTGGCCGTGTCTGTCTTGGGGCTCCCGCTGGTGTATTTGTAGCAGGCGTCGGGCCCCCTGTCTCAGTTGCCGGTGTTTCCGGGAAACGCTGTTTGTAGTCCTGGATAAGGTATTTAAGGTCATTCACAATTGAAGCAGGAAGGCATACCATCGGGGTGACCTCTGTACGAACATGAGCTTGGAAAGAGTGTTCCTGGTAGCTCATCTCATCCTGTTCTTCGTCCGTGCTCTGACATTTCACGTGAAGGTCTGAAATGGAAGTAGCCTGATCCAGGAGTTCTTCTTCAGATTCTTCACTCTGGAGAATCTCCGTGGGCAAATGACCTTGTACCTTACTTGGTGACGTTGTTTCTGGTGTAATCTGCTTCTTGGTCAGTTTGCCAGACACAGGACCTTTTGCAGGAGCCCCTGCCGTCGTCCCTAGTGTTGTCGACGGTGGTAGGGTCAAACACGACATTTCTATCAGCTTGGATTTCTTCCATGGCTCAGTAATGACTAATTCAGACGACGATTCCCCCGTCGACGGTACCCTCGTCGACGGCATGACCTTAGACGACGGTGCCTCCGTAGACGATACTTTCTTCGTCGACGATGCGCTCGTCGACTATGCGCTCGTCGACGATTCATTCCTCGTCGACGTCTTCGTCGTCAACCCTCCCGTCGACGGTGGACTCTTCATTGACGATGTCGTCGTCGACGGGGCAATCGTCGTCGAGGTCTTGGACGTCGACTTCAGCAGTATAATAGATGGAATAGGTTTACCAGCTGACGACGATGGAGTTGTCGTCGTCGATGAGAAAACAGACGACGCTGTCGTCGTCAACAGTCGTCGTCGCTGTGGAGACCGAAACTGGCGCCACAACTCTTTTGCGTCGAGGAGGATGTCGCAAGCTTACTGGACGACTGCGTAGGCTTCTTAAAAGCCAGAGAGCCCTTTTCAGACACTGAAGATTTTGTCGATCTTGCCTCTGAAGACTTCTTTTGTACCTTCATAGGAGGAGTGTCTGAGGGGCCAGGGGACTCCACCCGTGGCCTCTTCAGGGAGACTTCTGAGGTCACTTAAAAGCTTCCCTCTGAGGAATCCACATTTTCCCTCTTTTTAAGCCTGTCCAGCCAGATGAGCAGGCGACTTTCTCTGTCCCTCAAGGTCTTGTTAGGGAAAGACCTACATATCTTACAGTCTTTAGGTATGTGGTCAGGATAAAGGCAATATAAGCATAGGTCATGCTGGTCTTCCACATGTAGCCTTTTCTTCCCACATGAAGAGCAGGCCCTGAAAAGGGCTTTCTTCTGGGATCCAGACATGCCACAATTTTGAAGAAATAAATCACTTACTCCAACGATAAGTGTTTTGAAGTAATCCTGTTCGAGATTTTTGGAGAAAGAACTCACTTTTAAAAGTGAACAAGTTGGTTTTGAAGAGATCCTGAGGAGAACTCTGGTTGGAGACTCCCTAGCACAACGTGCGGTAGAAAATCTGAGAGACTGAGGCTCCTGTCAGGAAGGTTCTAGAGGGAGGTGATAGCTGATTGGCTCCAAGAACCGCTCTATGTACCGGAGGCTTCCGTCTCGACGACGGGGAATGATTCAGGCATGTGAATCTATGAAAGACACCCCTAATACTGGATAATAACACTATGCATAGATCGCCATCTGGTGTTGGGCCCGGATGTTTGCAGTTTGTTATTGTCCTGGAACAAGTCTTTGGAAGTCACGAGATTGAATATGCTACTTACCAGTATGCATCTGTTCTTGGCATGTAGGGCTGCTGACATTTATAGCTATGCATAGATCGCCGCCTAGTGTTGGGTCCGGATGATTGCACATTGTTGTCCTGGAAGAGTCTTCGAAGTATCACGAGATAGGTGGCTCCTCCCCTGGACTACAGTGCGCATGGGCATCCCCTCCATGCTCAGATTGTTTTTCGCCATTGTGGCAGAGATGGAGTATAATACAGTAAGTGATGACCATGCTACAGCTACGACAGGCACCGGGGAGGAGGGCGGGCGATATAAATGTCAGCAGCCCTACATGCCAAGAACAGATGCATACTGGTAAGTAGCATATTCCGTTCGAGGCATGTGGGCTGCTTATTTTATATCTATGCATAGAATAAGTAGTAGTACCCTCCTTAGCGGCGGTTGCCCGTGCCAGCTGCAGCAGTCTGAAAAAGAGTTCTGAGAACAGCCCGACCTAAAGCAGCTTGCTGTTTGGAGTGTACATCCACGCAGTAGTGTTTGGTGAATGTGTGTATGGTGGTCGATGTGGCTGCTCTGCATATATCCTCTAGAGGAATGTTATCTAGGAAAGTCATGGATGCCCCTAACTTGCGTGTGGAATGCGCTCGTGGGGGAACTGTTAATGTGCGTTTAGCCTTTTGATAACAGATTTGGATGCACTTAACAATCCATCTGGCTATACCTGATTTTGAAATTGGGTTGCCTTTGTGCTGTGGAAAGAACGCAACAAACAGTTGCTTAGTTTTCCTGAAATCTTTAGTTCTGTCTATGTAATACAGGAGAGCCCTCTTAACATCTAGTGTGTGTAGTGCTCTGTCTGCCACTGAATCAGGATTTGGGAAGAATACTGGCAGCTCAATAGTTTGGTTAATGTGGAACTGTGACACTACCTTAGGCTTAAATTTAGGGTTGGTACGCAGCACCACCCTATTAGCATGAATCTGAATGAAAGGCTCTTGAATAGTGAGGGCTTGCAGCTCACTAACCCATCTTAGCGATGTGATCGCTACCAGAAAAGCCACTTTCCATGTCAGAAATTGTATCTCACAAGAGTGAAGAGGTTCAAATGGTGGACCCATGAGTCTGGTGACAACTATGTTTAGATTCCAGACAGGCGAAGGCGGGTGTCTTGGAGGAATTACCCTTTTGAGTCCCTCCATAAAAGCTTTAATGGCAGGCACTTTCAAAAGGGAAAGGTGCTGTCTGTTTTGAAGATAAGCTGCCATCGCTGCTAAATGTATCCTGATGGAACTATATGCTAGATTGCATCTGTATGGGTGCAATAAGTAACATATGATGTTTTGCGTTGATGCATCTAGCGGATTTATGTTATTATTGGAACAATAGATGAAAAATCGCTTCCATTTTGCCGCATAGCACGCCCTGGTTGTAGGCCGCCTAGCCTCCTTGATGATGGCCATACAGTCAGGGGGCAGGTCTAGGTAGCCAAACTATGACCTCAGGAGCCATACTGCAAGGCTCAACTGTTGCGGATCTGGGTGCTGAATGTCTCCATGGTTCTGAGTGAGGAGACTGGGTGTGAGCCGTAGTCGCTGGTGGGGCACCACTGAAAGTTCTAGGAACGTGGTGTACCATTCTTGCCTTGCCCACGTTGGAGCAACCAGGATGAGGGTCATGGAGTGCTGCCTCAGTTTGCGCACTACCAGCAGTATGAGCGGTGCCGGAGGAAAAGCGCACGCAAATCTGTTCGACCAGTTCATCCATATCGCATTTCCCTGAGACTGCGGGTGTGAGAACCTGGCGGCGAAGGTGTGGCATTTTGCGTTTTTGTGTGTGGCGAATAGGTCTATTTCTGGATGACCCCACTGCTGGAAATACGGTTGTAGCACTGAGGGATGGATCTCCCACTCGTGCATTTGATGGCTGTGTCTGCTGAGCAGGGCCATCTGGTTGTCCTTGTCCTGTGCTAGGTGTGACAATTGTGGAGAGTGTGTCCCTCCCTGTTTCTGGATGTAATACATTGCAGTCATGTTGTCCATCCGGATCAGCACGACTTTGTTGCACAAATGCAACTTGAATGCCTTCATTGCCATGAAGATTGCCATCAGTTATAGTAGGTTGATGTGCATCTTTCGCTGCTGTGTTGTCCATAGGCCCTGCACAGTGTACTTGAGGACATGCGCTCCCCAGCCCTGGAGAGATGCGTCCGCAGTCAGCACTATCTGTGGTACAGGCTCTTGGAACGGTCGTCCCCTGCAAAGGTTTTGTGTGTTCCACCAATGCAGAGAGTTGTATGCACGATCGGTCACCAACACTAGGTCTTTTAACTGTCCATGAGCCTGGTTCCACTGTTGCGCCAAGCACTCCTGAAGCGGACGCATGTGCAGTCTCGCGTGTGGGACTATAAAGATACAGGAGGCCATCATGCCTATTCGTTGCATGAACACTTGCGCTGGGAGTGAGTGTTGGGGCTTGAATTTTGAATGAGCACCTGCATGCGGTTGACTCTTGCTGAGTTCGGCTGTGCTGTTGCTGTCAGTGTTTATTTCTGCGCCTAAGTACTGTTGGACAGGTGTGGGTTGTAGATGGGATTTTTGGTAATTTAGGGAAAATCCTAGACTGTGTAGGAGGTGAATTGTGCGGTGTAGGAGAGTGGGGACTGCAATCCTACGGTCACCCCAGATTTTTGCTTTTTGCTTCACTGGTTTACGACTTTCCCTGGCTGTGGGCCTGCTAATCAGACCCACAGCCTAGCTGTTCTCTCTCTAAATTGACAACCATGTACTTTAGGTGCATTTACCAATTGGTACTGGGCCACCTTATCAGTCCCTGTACAGTATACCTTAGGTATCCAGGGCATAGGTGTACCCAGGGCCTACCAGAGGCTGAAGCATGTATTATGCCACCCCTAGCTGGCCATCTAAAACTGACACAACTGGCTGCATGACAGCTGGGGCAAGATGGTGTAATCGCCCTTTGCTATAGATATAGTATACCTATGTCTAACCCTAAAAATGGACACATATATTCCTATCAGTCACTCCTATGGAAGGCCTTATCAATCCTGAAGGCAGAGTGCTTGGAATTATGTAAGATGGTGCTCTGGCATGAGCTGAGCCCGTTTGCAGCTTGCAGAACCAAGTCCTAATAGCTGTTCCATGATAACGCTATACCATATACTCAAGTGCATTATCAACCTCGCGGTTAAATGCTAACTCTGGTATAACATTATCAAAACATGTCGAGTAAGGTGTCATACGATTTGGAATACTACCCCCTCGCCAATTCTGGCGACGGGGGTAGCAATCCACCCTTCTAGAGGGACACGACATGTATGAAACTGTGAACCCCGGTTAAAGTTCACTCGAGCCTCAGCATCACAAAATGGATGCTGCCACCACAGACACAAGTCTGACCTCCTGCTGCTGGGAGTCCTTCCAGCGAGGATGGCTTGGACAAAGGGTTTCCTGCCTTGGGAGGTGCTAGCACCACCCCAGACAGGATTTTGTGTATTGAGGTAGGGAGGCCTGAAAGGAATGAGACATGCCTGGGGCACAAAAGGTGCCCTGTGCATACACCGGTTCAAACCAGTTGCTGGGGCATCCCTGCCCCAGCTCTGGCGGGAAACTGGACAAAGGATAGGGGGTGTAACCACCCCCGTTCCTGGTCCCACCCATGGGAGGGACCTAGTCAGTAGTGCAGCCCCCTTTAGGAGAATAAAGGTAGGAGCTGGTCCCATTCCAAATTAGATTATCCTGAACTATTCAACTCTGGCCTTCGACGTTCTGCTCCACAGAAGACTGAAGAATCTCCCTTCTGGACAAGGAGTGTCCACCCTGCAACTGCAGGCACCATCAGGCGTCCAGCGGCTTCACTTTGTCGTCTTCCCTCGAGGATCCAGACTTCAGAGCCCGACGAGACCCGGATTGATTCCCAGACCTCTCCGACCTCAACTCACATCTGCAGCAAAGCTGAGACCCGTGGGTGCGACGAGACACGTGGGACCGGCCATCTTGTACGAACCTGCACTTCGCTTCCAGCACGACTCCCGAGGTAAACTCGACCAAGTGCTTTGGGGATTGAGAAGCCCCAGCCCCGAGCAGCTCCTGCACCGAAGATTAGCCCTCCAGCCTCCACGAGATCTGCGTGGGGCCCTTCTGCTTGTTTGCTGCTCGACGCGTTGACCGGCTGGCTAGTGGCCTCCTAGACGACGAACCTTTGAATCTTTGCAGCTGGTCTGGTTGCTCCAGACTGGCCCTAACTCACTTCCAAAAGAGGGGCACCCCGGACTCTCCTAGTCCGCACCAGACGTCTTTTCCCTTCACCGCGTGGGTTGCCTTTGCCATGGCCTGTTGACTCCAATCCAGGATCCAACACCGCCGACAGCGAGAGCCTGCGTGGGACAGCTCGTGCCTCCATCCTGGTCGAAGACACCTCCTGGTCCACGTGGCTGCAGAGTCAAGCGTCCACTCTTCACCTGATCGCGACGACAGTACCTGGTTCCTTCCTGGTTCCACACCGGTCACTGGCTAGTGACTTTGAACACTGTCCCCTCTGCTTTCAGGTCCTCTTCTTCACCGATCCACCCTTGGATCGCACCGGACATCTTCCTCCTGGTCGCCTGCAGCATCTTTTCTTTCAGGCTCCATTGACTTGAACGCGAGAACCCGACACACATTGGCACCTATGCACCCGCAGCCCGTGGGTGAGGTAACGAGAGCATTTCGGTGCTCAAGGGTAGTCTAACTGTCCTAGTGCCCAATCCCACAGTCGTTGTCCTACCTATTCAGGATTGTCCGTACTTACCTTTAACTTGAACTGTACTGTCCATAGACGTTGTTACGCATCTCGCGTGTGAGTTCACACTCTGCACACGCGTTCCGTGGGCCTCCTATTACTTACCTGAAGTTAGTGTAGCGTGGTCCCATCGATCCTACAGCCTCTGGACAGCTTCATTCCTATTATCGACTTTCACATTCCACTTACTTAGTATATGGTTTGTCGTGCCCCTAAGGGCACCATTGTAATTTTGTGCAACTTGTAGTATTTTTCGTAAGAGATTGTCATGTGCTTAGCCCTCTGACCTCATAAAGAGTTCAGAGGTGTTATTAATATATATACTGTTTATTTTCATAACCTGTGGGGTGTCCTTTCATCTGGTATTCAAGGGGTTATATTGTGGTAAAACAGCTGGCTTCACATGCCAAAAGAGTTTAGCCTAAGACTGCTTTGTCCATGCTACCATTAGGATAGCTGGTCTATAAGGTTGACTTACAACCAATCACCATAAGGGTTGTTTGGACTTATACAAGGTGATCACTAGAACTAGTGAGCATCATATATCAGGCCAACTTCTCACATGCGGGACATGTAGCTGGCACATTGCAGGGCCGACTTTGCTTGGACAAGCCAGTCGTCCAGATATGGATAGACATGGATGTTTTGTCTCCGAAGGTGTGCAGCTACTGTCGCTAAGCACTTGGTAAACACTCTGGGGGCAGTAGTGACCCCGAAAGGCAGGACTTTGAACTGGTAATGCTGGTTGTTGATGGTGAACCTGAGATATTTCCTGTGACTGGGGTGAACGGGAATGTGGAAATATGCATCCTTCAGATCTAGTGTTGCTAGGAAATCTCCCTGACTGAGCAATGGTAGAACTTGCTGCAAAGTGAGCATGTGAAAGTGTTCTGACAGGATGTATTCGTTCAGGGGTCTGAGGTCTAGAATGGGCCTGAGAGACCCATCTTTTTTGGGATTAAGAAGTACAATGCAGTACACCCCTGTACCCTGTTGGTCTAAAGGCACGAGTTCTATGGCCCCTTTTTGCAGCATGGATATGACTTCTTGTTGCAATAAGTGCATGTGCTCTGCGGACATAGGACGGTGCCTTGGGGGTATGTTGGGTGGAGCAGAGGTTAGTTCTAGACAATAACCGTGTTGTACAAGTAGTCTCACCCACCTGTCCATGGTAATGCCTTCCCAGACTGGCAGGAACTGCTGAAGTCTTCCCCCGACCGGTGTAATATGGTCTGGGGGCAGTGACAAGACTTCACTGTTTATTAGTGGCGGAGGATCTGGTATTGTTATTTCCTTGTCCTCTGCCTTTGGTACTGTTCCCACGGTATCCACCTCTATTTTTGTTATAGGTGGTTTGTGTGTCTCCTTTGCTGTATTGGGTTTGTTGCGATGTTTGTCCTCTAGATGCTCCCCTGTTACCGGAGCGACGAAAGGAACCGCCCCTGAACTGCTGTGACTGTAGAGCTCCCATGGATTTGGCAGTTTGTGTCTTTTTTTAATTTTTTCTAGGGTGGTGTCTACCTCAGGACCAAATAGAAAGTCAGGGTTAACTGGCTGATTAAGCAGAGTTTTTTGGATCTCTGACATGAACCCAGAGATGCAGAGCCAGGCATGCCTCCTGAGCATTACACTAGTGTTGATGGCCCTAGCCGCTGTGTCAGCTGCATCTAACGCACATTTAATAGATGCGTTTAAGATTAACTTCCGCTCTTGTATGAGCATTTCCACCCCCTCCTTATAAGCATCAGGCAGGTGTTGCAGTAGCTGCTCTAGCGTGTTGTAGTGAGCCCTATCATATCTTGCTAATAGGGCTTGTGTATTTGAGATTCTCCACACGTTTGCCAGAAGCTTCCAAGATCTTGGATCCCTTGTCGGAAGGAGGAGCATCACCACTGGTTTGAGAGTTTGCTTTCTTCCGAGCATTAGCCACCACCAAGGAGTCCAAAGGGAGCTGTCCCTTGATATACGTAGGGTCCACAGGTGCAGGTCGGTAATTCCTCTCAATCCTGGGGTTTATTACCCTTGCCTTTGTTGGCTCTTTAAAAATGTCACCAGCATGTTTGAGCACACCTTTGAGCATAGGCAAAGTTTTTACTGATCTTTCTGAGGTAGAGAAGGTATCAAACAGAAAGTCTTCCTCCACGGGGGTCAGTGTGCATGTCCACATCATGGTGAAGGGCTGCCCTCTCAATTAATGCGTTAAACGCAGCAGTATCTTCAGTAGGCGATGTTTTGACCACATAGGACTGAGTGTCAGGGGCGTTGTGTGGTTCATCAGGGTCAACAGGGTCAGTCCATGGTTGGGACTCCTCCTGGCTTGTGTCAATGGGATAATTAAACTGGTCCTCATTGTACCCTTCCTCCACATCCTCAGTGGCAGGTGTGGGAGAATAGGTATAGTCTTGTCCATAGGATTGTATGGGTTCAAAAAGAGTAGGTGAGGTGGCAGAGTCTCTTTTGAGTGGTATCTTGTAGGACTCCATAGGAGTTTCAGGAATAATTTTCCATTTATAAATAGTGAGTCGCCCTGTATCGGAGTCGATGAATAGTTTGGACTGGTTATCATAGGACGGTGCCTGGAACAGAACGTCCTCCTGCATGGGCTGAGCATTTGCGGGTACCGATGACGACTTGGATGCGTCGGTGCCCTTTGGGAGCTGGACCATCTTAGGTCGTGCCGTTGGGGGCAGTCCGTATTTTATTGGCACCGTAAGCGTAGGCGATGGACTGACCTGCTTGGAGGTAGGCGTCGTTTTTGATCCGACTGACTTAGACTGTTCAGCCTGTTGCTTGTGGCCTTGCGTCGACTCGAGCTGTGGTTGCACAGCAGGTACGCCCTTTTGCTTCGACTTGCTCTGTTCTTGTGGGCAGAGTTTTGTCTTCGACTCGAAGGCCTTCACCAGAAGTGGCTTTCGAGGCTTCGGATCAAGGCTTTTTTGGGTCTCCCGTCCCTTGGAACTGTCGCCATCTTTGGACCCTGACGTCGACGTGAGCGTGACGTGCTTAACAGTAGACACGGGATTCGGCGCCCCGATCTTCGGGTCGACACCCCCTTGCGACCTCGAGGGGTCGAGCGCACGTTTAGACTTGGTATGTTCCGAAGATTTTTTTCACCAGTTTCGGTTTAGTGTCTTTAGCTTTTGGTTTCGATTGTTCCACAGATTGTGGCCGATCGACCGATGGCTCTTTGGAAATGTTCTTAGCCTGGCCTGGAAGCGGGGCTATAGAACGTGGACGAAGATCTTGGCTAAAGCCTTCCGGCGATGCCTCGACCTGAGCCGTGGCAGTGTTTGTACCTGGCCCCGCTACTGCGGTTGGGCCCTGCTCATCGCCTGAGTCGTCATCGACAGCTCCGATGGGTTGTGCGTCGTCTCCTACCTCGCCGATGTCTTCGTCAACTTCTTCGTCCTCATCGTAGTTGGATTCTCGCCCTGACGCGGGATCCGACTGTCGATCAGGATCCTCCTCTTCTACACACTGTTCGTCGTCAGCTCCGAAGATGTTTTGTGGATCGGGCGCTGACTCCCGCGCCGACTGTCGTGCAGAGCGTCGAAGGAGTTTTCTTTGATCGAAATCGAGAACAGGCCATACAGCTGGCCTCGTCGTGGTCTGGTGAGAGACATTTATGGCACACCGGGTGCACATCGATGTGAGGGTATTTTGAATTGCAAACGGGGCATAGTTTGAACGGGCTCCGTTCCATCGTCGATGGGGCCTTTGGTGTTGAAAGGCAAACGGCCGTCGACGTCCGTCTCTAAGAACTGGAACAAATACAAGGCACCGAACGAAAGACAATACAGACGCCCCGAAGGCCTTTTGGCCTTGAGAAAGTTCATATATATATATATATATATATATATATATATATATATATATATATATATATATATATATATATATATATATATATATATATATATATATATATATATATATATATATATATATATATATATATATATATATATATATATATATATATATATATATATATATATATATATATATATATATATATATATATATATATAATCCGAACGAGAGTTAAGAAAGTACATCCAAACCCAATGGCGGAAAAAAACAATCTGAGCATGGAGTGGATGCCCGTGCGCACTGTAATCCAGGGGAGGAGCCACCTATCTCGTGATACTTCGAAGACTCTTCCAGGACAACAATGTGCAATCATCCGGACCCAACACTAGGCGGCGATCTATGTATAGATATCAATTCAGCAGCCCACATGCCTTGAACGTAGCATTTCCGTTCGAGGCATATGAGCTTTAGACCATATGCTGTGCATAGACTATATAGCAGTTATCTCCCAAAGCGGTGGCTAACCTGCATCTGTTGCAGTGGTCTGAAATAGTATAGGTGAACTGCCTGGCCCACTCTAGCTTGCTGTCTTGCTAACATCTACACAATAGTGCTTTGTGAATGTGTGAGGAGTAGACCATGTTGCAGCTTTGTATATGTCACCTATGCATATATTTCCTAAGAATGCCATAGAAGCCCCTAGTTTGCGTGTAGTGTGTGCTCTAGGGGGAAATGTTAACGTTAGTTTTGCTTTTGCATAATTTATTTGAATGCACTCTACTATCCACCTTGCAATACCAAAAGTTCATATGTGTTACGGAACGGTTTTCTCCTTTCTATGTAAAAGCAATGCTCTCTTCACATTGTGTGTAGGGCACATTCTGCCACTGAATCTGGCTAAGGGAAGAAGGCAGGTAACTAAACAGACAGATGTGAAAAGCAGAAATGACTTTAGGATTAGTCCGAAGAACCACTTTATATTGGTGCATTTGTACAAGGGTTCTTCTATAGTTAACACCTGAAGCTCACCCACTCTTATCGGATGTGACAGCAACGAGGAAAGCGACTTTCCATGTTAGAAATTGCATTTCACATTTGTGCAACGGTTCAAAGGGTGGACCCTTTAGTCTTGTGAGAACAATGTTAAGATTCCACACTGGAGCAGGTGGACGTCTCATGGGGAAGGACTAGAATCTCTCCATAAAGGCTTTGATGACCAGCACTCTACAAAGAGATTGATGTTATCTATTCTGGAGGTATGCAGCCAGATGTAAGCATATGGACACTAAATTGGAGCGGTGTAGATGTAACAAATAATGTTTTGTACAGAAGCATCAAGCAGGTTGATGTGGTTGTTATTTCAGTACATCACAAACCGCTTCCACTTTGCTGCATACCAGGCTCTTGTGGTAGGACATCTAGTCCCTTTGATAATCATGCAGTCTGGCGGTAGATTAAGATAGCCAAACTCTAAAACTTCAGGAGCCAGATCACCAGATTGAGTTGACTGGGGTCTGGATGTTTTATGTCTCCATGGCTCTGTGTGAAGAGATTGTGTGTAAGACGTTGTTTTTGGTAAGGAACTACTGTGCATTGCCTTTGGACAATGGGTGTGGATACCGGGACGCGAAGTTTGGGCATTTTGCATTTAGATGTGTGGCAAACAGGTCTATGTGTGGTAATCCCCATATTTGGAAAAATGGGAGAACTTGAGGGTGTATTTCCCATTCGTGGATTTACGGTGTCTGACAATTGTGCAAATCTGCCATCCGATTGTTGACTCCTGGAAGGTGTTCTGCTAAAAGATATTTGGTGATTTATTGCCCATTTCCATGTGATCTGCGGTAGCTGTGACAGCTGAAGATTGTGTGTCCCTACCTGTTTTTGTATGTAGTACATGGCTGTCATTTTGTCTGTACGAATTTGGACAGTCTTGCGTACCAACTGAACTTGAAATGCTTTCAGCACCAGAAAAATAGCTAGTAGCTCTACATTTATATGAAGCTGTGTCTGCTGCAAGCTCCAAATACCATGAATTGTTGGGTTTGGAGATGCACTCCCCAGTCGGTGATGGGTCTGCTGTCAGTACTATCTGTGGAAGCAGGTCGCTGAAGGGCCACCCATTTAAAAGATTGTGTGTTCCATCACTGAAGAGAGTGATGGGTGCGACCGGTTGGAGATGGAATTTGGACAGATTTTCTGTGAATCTTAGCTCGTGGATCATTTGCACAGTTTTGTGTGTGTGGCGTAGACCGCTGTTGTGCGAGCTGGCCTTTTATGAGCCAGTCAACTAAGTACGGGAAGACATGAATAGGTTGCCTTCTGAGACTACTGCCAAACATTTTGTGAAAACCCTGGGTGTAGTTGTTACTCCGAATGGAAGTACTTTGAATTGATAGTGCTGACCTGCTACCACAAACCTGAGGTATTTGTGGTGCGCAGGGTGTATTGGTATATGAAAGTAAGCGTCCTTTAAATGCAGAGTGGAAAGAAAGTCGCTTTACTGAAGGGGCAGCACTTGTGGGAGTGTTACCATATGAAAATGGTTCAACTGAATGTATACATTTAGTTCTCTGAAGTCTAATATATGCCTGAGAGAGCCGTCCTTTTTGGGAATTAGAAAGTTGAAGGAACATAGCCCTGCTCCCTGGTATGGTAAAGGGACTGGTTTTATTGCACCTTTCTTCAACAAAGAACCTCTTTCTTTAGAATTTCTTGTGACATGAGGTGTGACCTTGGAGGAATGTCCGGTCGAGTGAATGTAAGTTCCAGGCAACAACCAGATTGGATAATTTGTAGAACCCATTTGTCCGATTAATCGTATTCCAAATGGGTAGACATTGAACAAGACGTCCCCTGACAGGAGTGGAATGGTCTGGGGTACGGAAAGGAAGTCACTGTTTGGTGTTTGCAGGGGAAGTGCGTATTGAGTTACCTCTGCCTCTTCCCTTGCCGTTGTTTCCACAAAAGCCACCTTTAAAATAACATCTTGGAGGTCGACTGATTGTTGCCCTTGTAAGGGGGATTGTCTGTAGACATTTTTGGAGCCGCTCCTGTAAAATGAGTGGCAAAGACACTGTTAGAAGGAGATTGTAAAGCCCCTATGGACTTAGCAACGTCAGTATCCTTTTTTTTATCTTTTCCCGTGATGCATCAGTAATTTATCGACAGCTGGACCAAAGAGGTGTTCTTTGTTAAAGGGTTGGTTAAGAATAGAGGCTTGTACCTCAGGCTTCAATCCTGAAATTCTCAACCAAGCATGTCAACGGAGCAATAGAGTAGTGTTTACTGCCCCAGCTGCTGTCTGCCTGATCTAAAGCACACCTGATAGAGGTATTAGTTATTAATCAGGGCACTAGCTCTAGACTTATGCTCATCAGGAAGAAATTCAATGAGCTTTTCGAGCTCATCATAATGAGCTCTGTCATACCATGCCAATCGTGCTTGAGCATTAACAATGCGCCAATGATTAGCTGCTTTTGACCCTTTTGCTTCAAAGCGTCAATGTGGAATATCAGGAGATGGGTTTCCCCGGTTTGCAAAGTAGCTCTTACGAGCGTTGCAAACTACTAGAGTCCAAAGGTAACTGGCCTTTGATATATACAGGGTCATTAGGTGTATTCAGTATGTTTGAGCATACATTTTAACATAGGTAATGTTTGTGTAGCCCTTTGAGATGAACTTAGTGTGTCAAACAAAAAATGCTCTTCTAAAGTCTCTTTATGAAGCTCTACTCCATGATATTGTGCAGCTCTGTTAACGAGCTCAATATATCCAATATTTTTTTTATCTATATAGCCATTTATAGTATGGAGGAGAGGGTCTGGATGGATATAGGTCTGGATTATCTGGTTGAGGGTCAGCATTATAATTAGGGCTCCCGGTTTTCCGTTTAAACGAATACATATAAATACAGACGGAAAACATTGTTTTCTTTGTCTGTATTTATAAATAGACAGAAAAATACTGACAAACCAGCGATGTGTCTCTCCGTGTCGGAGGTTCACAGGGGCTGCAGAACAAAACTTGAAACTGTTGCCAGATTCTCCTGCACCCTATTCTCCCATCGAAATCACCCTAAGCACTCCCCTGCTGTGTGAGACCGATTTGTTTCCAGGGAGCCTTCACAGCCCTTATCGGCTTTTTTGAAGGCATTCTCTAGGCTGTTCAGACTGGAATGAGATGGCTCTTTCTCTGGACTCGGTGCCTATGTGGATCGCTAGATAGGAAAAGGAGGGGTAAGTGGGGAGAGGCCCCCAGGCACTAAAATCACAGCGTGGGCATTTCCCTTCACAGAGTCTGGCATAGTTCAAATAATGGAAAAAAGTCTCGTGATATCACACCCCAATTTATGGCAAGCAAAATAATACTTTGGAGCACAGCTTTGAGAACAGTCTCAAGGTATATTTCCTTAATAGAGCACCATAATACGAAAAGTCAAGAGAAGAGAAATTTTCACCCTTTTCTCGAGATGAGGAATATTTCTCTTCTCTTGACTTTTCGTATTATGGTGCACTATTAAGGAAATACACCTAGAGACTGTTTTCAAGGCTGTGATCCAAAGTATTATTTTGCTTGCCATAAATTGGGGTGTGATACCATGAGACTTTTTTCCATTATTTGAACTTTCATTGCCCCGAATGCACTATGTTACAGAATTGGAAATGTTTTTAACTGCGGAAGTGAAATTACATCATTATGACTTACCGGATTCTGTATGGCAGCTAAAAGATCAGGCTGTGCATTTTCGTAGTGCATAATGGGATGTGTATGCCGAGAAATGAGAAAGGTCACGTGATGGCAATCATTTAAGGGAAGCATGTAGCCGCCCTACAACAAACTGCCCCACCTGTGAACAAGGCTCATTGGAGCCGAAACGTTAGGGAAATGGGCAGCAAGTTGTGTTGCAGGAATAAATGCATTCTTTTGAGAACTGGGTCTGGCATCTGTTTCTTTGATGAAGTAAAATACAGGCTTCTCCGTGCCTGGCCAGGCCGCCCTGCAGGGTTGGAGGCTGTCATATTTGTAGACTTAGTTTTGGACTATATACACACACACATACATACATATATACATATACATATATATATATATATATATATATATATACACACATATATATATATATATACACACATATATATATATATATGTATTTCAAAGGCTCTGCAGCGAAGAAAGCACACGGCAGCAGAGAGGTCGAAAAAACCTTCATTTATTGCGTGAGAATGTCCCAGTTCCCGTCTTTCATTCTTGTAAGCCCGACGCGTTTCAGTGCTTCCTGCACTTTCCTCTGGGGCGATGACAGTGCGTTTGAATTATGAAAGGCTTTTGCAATTACCAGTACCACACATATATATATATATATATATACACACATATATATATATATACACACACATATATATATACACACATATATATATATATATACACACACACATATATACACACACACACATATATACACACACATATACACACACACACACACACACATATCGTGGGATTCGTAACCAAGGGTCTTAATTTACAAGAAAGACGATCAGACGCATTTCGGCGGACTTTGCCTTGCGCGTTTGATGTGGATGCGAGCATATCTATGGGGGCGGGTGCCCCGCAGCACGCTATCCTCGCCAAGCCATTGATAATAGACATTCGAAACACGTAAGGCAAAGCGCTGGAACTGCTTAATTTACCTGCATGTTTTACTCGCCTGTACCGAAGATTAAAGGTTATGAGGTGAACCTTCCTGCTGTTTGAGTGCTTTCCTGCTAGTGTGGTAACCTCAGGAGCGTGTATTTAAGAGCAGCAGCCCAGCCGCTGGGAGAGCACCACCCCGTGAGAACTGGGACTGCCGAGGATGTGGATACACCTTTCCTATGGCGGAACAGTAGGCTAAGGATTAAGACGAGCAGACAAGCGGGGGGCCTTACTTTTTTTTTATACAGCAGCAAAGAAAAGTGCATTTGATTCACGATGGAATAACGGACTTTGTCTCCCATAATGCACTGATGTGGATGCGAGCATATCTATGGGGGCGGGTCCACCGCAGCACGCTATCCTCGCCAAGCCTCTGATGAAGAGACATTCGAAACGCGTAAGGCAAAGCGCTGGAACTGCCTAATTTACCTGCATGTTTTACTCGCCTGTACCGAAGATTAAAGGTTATGAGGTGAACCTTCCTGCTGTTTGAGTGCTTTCCTGCTAGTGGGGTAACCTCAGGAATATATATATATATATATATATATATATATATATATATATTTGCAGCCTAATAACCAGAGCTGAATATGCAGTAAAGAATTTCAACCATACATGAAAGAAATGCATTAGAAACATGAGAAACAACAACAAAGCTTGTTTAGAAACTGTTTTAATGCCGAGAAAACAGTAGAAATTCTCAGAAAACACTGGAAGCATAGAAAGCTCCCAGGCTGCATTGCAAATACCCAGTCTAAAAAGACTGAACAGCTAACCTGTAGCTGCATAGCAGTAAACTGACACTGTGCCTTTAAGGCACTCCTGACCCCCAGCATCCCATCATGCCTCAGGGAAGACAGTTAGGTCAGTTCTTTGCGGAGACTGAATAAACCATGGAACATAGGCTAACAAGATCTCCAAACAAATAGCAATCCTTTGCCCGGGGAGGCGGGAGGTTTGCTTAGGACTTTGATGAGGATACCCCTGGAAGAGAATGAATATGCTACTTACCAGTATGCATCTGTTCTTGGCATGTAGGGCTGCTAACATTCATATCTTATGCATAGATCGCCGCCTAGTGTTGGGTCCGGATGATTGCACATTGTTGTCCTGGAAGAGTCTTCGAAGTATCACGAGATAGGTGGCTCCTCCCCTGGACTACAGTGCGCATGGGCATCGACTCCATCCCCCAGATTGTTTTTAGCCATTGTGGCAGAGATGGAGTGAAACAGTGTAAAGGATGTCCATGCTAATGATGAATATAGAGATAGTATCTGCAGCCGCTACGGGCACCGGGGAGGAGGGCGGGCGATATGAATGTTAGCAGCCCTACATGCTAAGAACAGATGCATACTGGCAAGTAGCATATTCAGTTCGAGGCATGTGGGCTGCTAAATTCATATCTTATGCATAGAATACATAGCAGTCCCTCTATTAGCGGCGGTTGCCCGTGCCAGCTGCAGAAGCTTGAAAGAGAGTCTTGAGAACAGCCTGTCCTACAGCTGCTTGCTGTTTGGAATGCACATCCACACAGTAATGTTTGGTAAAGGTGTGTGGTGTAGACCATGTGGCTGCTCTACAAATGTCTTCTAAGGGAATGTTCCCTAGGAAAGCCATGGAGGCCCCCAATTTGCGCGTGGAGTGCGCCCTTGGGGGTATTGTTAAAGTGCGTTTAGCCTTTTGATAACAGATTTGAATGCACTTAACAATCCACCTGGCTATTCCTGCTTTGGAAATAGGGTTGCCTTTGTGCTGTGCTGAGAAGGCAACAAAAAGTTTTGTTTTTCTAAAGTTTTGTGTTCTGTCAATGTAGTACATTAGCGCCCTCCTAACGTCTAATGTATGAAGCATTCTTTCTGCTACTGTTTGTGGGTTTTGGAAGAATGCAGGCAGGTCAATAGTTTGGTTGAGATGAAACGGACACCACTTTAGGAAGGAATTTGGGGTTAGTGCGGAGCACTACCCTGTTGGAATGTATTTGTATGAATGGCTCTTGGATTGTGAGCGCTTGCAGCTCACTTACACGTCTGAGCGACGTGATAGCAATGAGAAAAGCCACTTTCCATGTGAGAAACTGAATCTCGCAGGAGTGCAGTGGCTCAAAAGGTGGGCCCATCAGCCTAGTGAGGGACCACATTGAGGTTCCACACAGGAGCTGGTGGTGTTCTTGGAGGAATGACTCGCTTCAGTCCTTCTAGGAAGGCTTTGATGGCAGGCACCCTGAAAACAGAAAGGTGTTGCCTATTCTGGAGATAAGCTGCTATGGCGGATAACGAATAGTTTTCTTACCTGTCGGTGTAGTTTTGCAGCTTGAAGATCTTTCTGGATTCACTATGCTGTGCATTATTCCGCGGTCTTTATTCCGCGGTCTTGTGGTTGGGTCCGGATTCGTAGTCTTTTCTTTGTTTTTTTTTTTTTTTCTCTTTGCCCAGGTGGGCGTCGGCGTCACACCCCCTTTGGGTGTATTTCCGGTGACGTCGGCATGCTTCCTGCGGAAGCTCCCACTCTTGGGCGCCATCTTCGGGTTCTTTTTTTCCGTGTTTCTTTCGTTTCCGAAGTAATGGCAATGTTCTTCTTAGTTTGTATTTACCGCTTTGTATTTTCAAAGTCTATTCTTTAGTTAACCACCTCTTCTCTCTCCAGCCTCATCTTTCTGGCGGAGGTGGGTGGGTTCGCTAGTGAATCCAGAAAGATCTTCAAGCTGCAAAACTACACCGACAGGTAAGAAAACTATTCGTTTTGCAGCGTGAATCTTTCTGGATTCACTATGCTGTGCATAGATTTTGTAGCGGTTTCTCATCTCTGTGGCGGCTGGGTGGAAGATGAGCGTTGGGTGTTGAATATGTGCTGTAGCACCTTCTGTCCCACTTGAGCTTCCTTGTTCATTTGTATGTCCACACAGTAGTGCTTCGTGAACGTGTGCACCGAAGCCCATGTTGCCGCCAGGCATATGTCCTCTATGGGTGTGTTAGCCAGGAAGGCTATTGTAGCGCCCTTCTTCCTGGTGGAGTGGGCACGTGTCCCCTCAGCCAGTTCCTGTCCTGCCCGTTTGTGGCAGAGTTGGATTGTTTGTGCGATCCATCGTGCAATGGTCCTTTTGGTTACTGCTTTGCCCATGAAGCTGTTTGCGAAGGACACAAAAAACTGTTTCGTTTTCCTGTGCCCCTTTGTCCTTTCAATGTAGTGCATGACTGCCCTTCTGGCGTCCAGGGTGTGCAGAGCTCTCTCTGCGCTGGTTGTGGGTTTTTGGAAAAAACTCGGTATCTGTATAGACTGGTTCATGTGAAAATTGGATACCACCTTCGGCATGAAGTGTGGGTCAGTCCTCATCACAACTCTATCGTTGTGTATTTGTATGTATGGTTCTTGTAGCGTCAGCGCTTGAAGCTCGCTTACTCTGCGTAAGGACGTTATCGCAACCAGGAAGGCTGTTTTCATAGTTAGCATCTTTAGGGAGGCCTTGTGAAGTGGTTCAAAGGGCTCTTTCATGAGTTCCGTTAGGACTGTGTTCAAGTTCCATGCAGGTGGCGGCACCCGCTTGGGTGGTGCGATCCTTTTCGCTCCTTCTAGGAATCTCTTCACCACCTGTGATGTGAAGAAGCTCCTGCACGTTTCTCCCCTTGTGTAGGCTACTATCGCTGCCAAGTGAACTCTTAACGAGGATGAGCTAAGGTTCTTCTCCAGTAAGTGCGTCAGGTACCTTAGCACTGTGGAGTCCCTCTTCATCTTATTGTGGAGTCTTTCCTGTCTGCACCATATTGTGAATCTTTTCCATTTCGCAACGTAGCACTTTCGAGTGCTGGGCCTTCGTGCCTCCCGAAGTACCCTCAGGGTGCTTTCTGGTAGTCTCAAATGTGCGAACTCTATGTCCTCAGGAGCCACGCTACTAGGCTCATGCTCTCTGGCTCTGGATGCAGTACCTCTCCGTTCTGCATGGACAGTAGATCTTTCCTCCTGCTGAATCTGTGGGGTGCACACTGTGTCATCTCCATGATCTGCGAGTACCAGGTCTGCCTCGCCCACTGCGGTGCGACCAGTATCAGTGTCATGTTGCTCGCTCTGCACTTGCTCAGTACTCTGTGCATCAGTGGTATCGGGGGAAAGGCGTAGGCAAATGTCCTTGACCAATCTATCCATAGGGCATTCCCCAGTGTCCCCTCCTCGGGCTGCCTGGATGCGAAGTTTTGGCATTTTGCATTCTGGCGTGTGGCAAACAGGTCCACCGATGGTGTCCCCCACCTGTCGAACAGGTATCTTGTCTCCTGAGCATTGAGCTCCCACTCGTGGGATGCCGATGTCTGCCTGCTGAGCCAATCGGCTTGTATGTTGTCCTTCCCTGGTAGGTGTATGGCTAGCAGGTCTATCTTGAGAGGGATGGCCCATCTCCATATCTCCTGCGCCAGCGTTGAAAGCGGTGCGGACTGTGTGCCCCCCTGCTTGTTGATGTAGAACATCGCAGTGGTGTTGTCTGTTTGTATCAATACCTTGTGCTTGTACAGTCTTGTTTGAAAGGCCTTCAGTGCAAGGAAGATTGTCTTCAATTCTAAGTAATTGATGTGCTTTGTGGCATCCGTCGGTGTCCACAGTCCCCTCACCTTGAGCTCCTCCATGTGAGCGCCCCATCCCTTCAGGGATGCGTCTGTGGTGATGGTCACTGTTGGCGTTGGGGGCGTTAGAGGCTTTCCCCTTGCTATGTTCTCCATGGTCCACCATGTCATCTCCTTCTGCACTGCGTGCGTTACAACCACTAGATCCTCCCAACTGCCTGTAGCTTGTGACCATTGCTCCTGTAGCCATTCTTGAATGGGTCTCATGTGGAGTCGTACATTCGGTACCAGGTGGATGCATGATGCCATCATCCCCATGATCTTGCTCGCCGTCCTCACTGTCCGAGCTTGTCCCTTCCGGTAGAGGCGAGTTTCCTTCACCAGCGCCCTCGCCCTCTTCTCGCTGGGGAACACCTTGCCCTGTAAGGTGTTGATCTGTGCTCCCAGGAAGATCTTCACTTGTTCCGGCTCCATTGATGATTTCTTCCAATGGATGGAGAACCCCAGGTTTATGAGCGTGCTGGTCACTGTATGTGCGTGCAGCTTGCATTTCTGGTATGAGTTTGCTTTCACCAGCCAGTCGTCCAGGTAAGGGTATACATGTATTCCCTGCCTTCTTAGGTGCGCTGCGACTGCTGCGAGGCACTTTGTGAAAACTCTTGGTGCCGATTTTAGACCGAAGGCCAGTGTCGTGAACTGGTAGTGGCTTTCTCCGACGGTGAACCTGAGCATGTGCTTGTGCTTCCTGTTCATTGGGATGTGCAGGTATGCGTCTTTGAGGTCTATAGTGACCATGAAGTCCCCGGTCTGCAACTGTGGGAGCACCTCTTGCAGGGAGGTCATTTTGAATTTTTGCGTTCTTATGAATTTGTTCACGAACCGTAAATCGAGAATGGGCCTCATTGTCTCGTCTACTTTTGGTACCAGGAAGTATGTTGAGTATACTCCTGTGTTTCTTTCCTTGAAGGGTACCCTTTCTATGGCCTGCTTCTGCAGGAGTTCTTTTGCTTCTTCCTGAAGGCACTGCAGCTGCTTGCTTGCTAGCGGCTTTCTTCTTGGTTTTCTGCTTGTTGGCCTCGCCTCCAACTCTATGCAGTATCCGAATTGGATAATGTTGAGGATCCATTTGTCTGATGTGATTCCTCTCCACTCCTGGAGGTGGAATCTTAATCTTCCTCCCACTGGTGTCCTGTGGTCGTAGGTGTCTAGTTTGTCTTGACCCATCTGTACGTGCTGCCCCCTGGGATCTTTTTTGTGGGTGGGCACACGGATTTTTTTGAAGTCACTTGGAGGTGGGCTGCTGGCCCCCTCTTCTATTTTGTCCCCGTCCATTTCTCCCTCGAAAGGACTGGCCTCTTTGTTGGTACTGCCAGGGCTGTTTCTGATGGCCCTGCTGACCCTGCGAGTCTGCCTGGTGCGTTTGCTGGAAAGCCTGGTGTGATGTACCTGGCTGGTTTCCGCCTCTTCCGCCGGGCCTCCGTGACGGGGTGCCCCTCTTGTTCCCTCTGAACTGCAATGCTCCCATGGATCTTGCTGTTTCGTTATCCTTCTTAAGTTGGCTGAGTTGCTCATCAACTGTTTGTCCGAAAAGCGTACTGCCGTTGAATGGTGTGTTCAGGATGCTGTGTTGCACCTCCGGTTTGAAACCGGATATCCTGAGCCAGGCGTGTCTCCTTTCCGTGACGCCCATCATCATGAGCCTGCTGGCGGTGTCTGCCCCATCCAGGGCCGTCTTAAGGCAAGAATTTGCAGCATTCTTCCCCTCTTCAATTAGCTTTTCGGCTTTCTGCTTGGCATCCTGGGGCAAGTCCTTCACCAACTGCCCCAGTCCCTCCATGATTTGGTACATGTGTCTGTTTACCAGGGCGTTGGAATTAGCCATGCGCCAGTGGGTCGCGGCATTCCGTTCGATCCTTCTGCCCACCAGATCCATCCTTTTGCTCTCTTTATCCGGTGGCGGGCCCGAGGTAGTGGGTACGTTAGCCCTCCTCCTTGCTGTGGCCGTGATAATGGAGTCTGCGGAGACCGTGCCCTGAATGTAGGCCGGGTCCTTTGCGGCATGCTTGTACTTCTTCTCAGTTCTGGGAGTTACTGCCTTGCATGTTGCGGGCTCCCTGAAAGCTTCCTTCCCCTGAGCCAAGACGCTCTCGAGCATCGGGAGGAACTGGCTCCTCGTTTGTGTTGGGAGCAATGTTTCCAGAAGGAAGTCTGCTTTCTGCTTCTCTTCGTCGAGCTTGAGCTTGAAAGCTGCTGCGGCAGATTGTATCACCGCGTTGTAGGCCCCGATGTCGTCCGGCGGCGAGGGCCTCGAGGGGTAGGTGTCGACCACCTCCTCCGGGCTGTCGGTGTCGACATCGATGTAATCTACCTCCTGAAGGTCATAGGGCGCCGACTCTGTGTCTGTCCTGCCCTCATCTTCCTCCCCATAGCTGTAGCTCTCGTGGGGATTCTCGTACTCCTCCTGGTCGTCGAACACCTCGACGTCCTGGTCTTGCTCGGTGACTTCGGCGACCTCTTCTTCTTCCTCCTCGACCGCCTCCAGCACTGGTGGCTTGGTCTTGTGAGGGATCGTGAAGGCCTTCATCCTTGCGTCGAAATCTTTTTTCCGCTGCATGAAGTTCTCCATTTCTGCCTCGAGGCGCCTTCTTTTCTTTTCCATCTCGGCCGCGTGTTCCGCGTCGGATGGTTCCGCCGCTCTCTTCGACGGATGGCTCGTCGCCGTGCCTCTCGGAGTCGAAGTTTTCGACGTCGAACCGGATATCGGGTCTCTGGTCGTCGTCGACAGTTTCGGGTCTTTCTCCCTCGTCGATCGATCCTTTTCGGGGACGATTTTCGACGTCTTCTGCTGATCAGCAGCTCTCGGCGCCGGGGACTCCTTCTCTGAGGATCCGCTGGGCCTGGGAGTAGTCGCGGACGCCGCCTTTTTTGGCGTCGGCGCTTTCGGGGTCTTGCCCTCGATTTTTCGAGACTCAGAGTCTCTCGGGTTCTTGGGGGCCGAAGAGTCTCCTACCTTGTCAGAAGTCTTCGTGTAATCGGTCTCTACGACCGTGTAGCTGTCGTCTTCGGCGGCAGCGTTGTCTTCTTCCTCGGAGGACATCCCCAGCTCGTAGAGCGACGGGGTCGGGGCCTTCCCCTGCAGGGCGGCGTGTGCTACCCTCTGCCTCTCTCTCACACGAAGGGTCTTCGGGGTGAAGGCGGAACAGGCGTTGCAGTCTCCGCTTTCGTGGTCCACCGGTAGGCAAAGGTTGCATACCGGGTGCTGGTCCTTCTGCGCGTACTTGTGGTGGCAGTTACGGCAGAACTTGAACGGCGTGTTGTCCATCCTCGAGCGTCCAGGGCCTCTCTGGTCGCGTGTTCGTCGACGGTCGTCGAAGATCTGGATGGAAAACGCCTTATCTTTGCTTGTCTTTCGTCGGTGAAGTCCCCTGGAGTCTTCAGATGACTTCTCCTCGTCTTTTCTGTATTTTCTTTCTTCTTTCTCCAAAAATGTCTGGAGCCCAAACGGGAACGATCCAGACCCGACCGCGGAAAAAAAGAATCTGAAGATGGCGCCCAAGAGTGGGAGCTTCCGCAGGAAGCATGCCGACGTCACCGGAAATACACCCAAAGGGGGTGTGACGCCGACGCCCACCTGGGCAAAGAGAAAAAAAAAAAAAAACAAAGAAAAGACTACGAATCCGGACCCAACCACAAGACCGCGGAATAAAGACCGCGGAATAATGCACAGCATAGTGAATCCAGAAAGATTCACGCTGCAAAAATGTATCCGAATGGAAGCGTACGCTAGATTGCATTTGTAAAGATGTAACAAATAGCAGATGATGTTAGGAATGGATGCATCCAGCGGGTTGATCTTGTTGTCTGCACAGTACATGACAAACCGCTTCCATTTAGCTGCATAGCAAGCCCGGGTAGTGGGCTTACGTGCCTCCCGGATGATGTCCATGCATTCCGGGGGCAGGTTGAGGTAGCCAAATTCTAAGACTTCAGGAGCCAGATCGCCAGCTGTTGCGGATCTGGATGCTGAATGTCGCCATGGTTCTGCGTCAAGAGCCTGGATGTGAGATGCAGCCTTTGATGCGGTACCACGGAAAGTTCTAGAAACGTGGTGTACCATGGTTGGCGTGCCCATGTTGGAGCAACCAGGATGAGAGTCATCGAGTGTTGCTTTAGCTTTCTTGCCACCAGCGGAATGAGAGGCGCTGGGGGAAAAGCGTACGCAAATTTGCCTGACCAGTTCTCCATATCGCATTCCCCTGCGATTCTGGGTGAGGGAACCTGGCGGCAAAGCTTTGGCATTTTGCGTTTTCCCTTGTGGCAAAGAGGTCTATCTGTGGATGACCCCACTGCTGGAAGTACGGTTGGAGCACTGATGGATGTATCTCCCACTCGTGCATTTGATGGCTGTACCTGCTGAGCAGATCCGCCATCTGATTGTCCTTGCCGGGGAGGTGTTCCGCCATGAGGAAGATATTCCTCTGAATGGCCCACTTCCACATGCTCTGAGCCAGATGAGACAGCTGTGGCGAGTGAGTACCTCCCTGTTTCTGGATGTAGTACATGGCTGTCATGTTGTCCGTCCGGATCAACACGACCTTGTTGCACAGATGTACTTTGAAGGACTTGAGCGCCATGAAGATTGCCATCAATTCTAGGTAGTTGATGTGCAACCTCTGTTGCTGGGTTGACCATAGTCCCTGCACCGTGTAGTGGAGCACATGAGCTCCCCATCCTTGGAGAGATGCGTCCGCTGTTAGGATTATCTGTGGCACTGGTTCTTGGCACGGTCGGCCCTTGCAAAGGTTGTGTGGATTCCACCAATGCAGAGAGTTGTATGCCCGACCGGTCACCAACACTAGGTCTGTTAGCTGTCCCCGAGCCTGTGTCCACTGATTTGCCAAGCATTCTTGGAGCGGGCGCATGTGCAACCTCGCGTGCGGGACTATGAAGATGCAGGAGGCCATCATGCCTATCAACTGCATGAACACTCTTGCTGGTAGGGAGTGTTGCGGTCTTAACTTTTGGATCAGCGACTGAATGCTGTCGATTCTGACTGGGTTTGGCTGTGCCATAGCAGTCAGGGTGTTTATGGTCACGCCCAGATACTGCCGCACATGGGCTGGTTGAAGGTGCGACTTCGGGTAGTTTAGCGAGAACCCCAGACTGTGAAGCAGTTGAATAGTGTGGGACATGTCCGCGGCGCACTGTTGTCCCGACTTTGCTTGAACAAGCCAGTCGTCCAGGTACGGGTAGACATGTATGTTCTGTCTCCTGAGGTGCGCCGCTACTGTCGCCAGACACTTTGTAAACACTCTGGGGGCAGTAGTCACCCCGAAGGGTAGGACTTTGAACTGATAGTGCCTGTTTAGAATGGTAAACCGAGGTATTTTCTGTGGGATGGGTGGAGTGGTATGTGGAAATAAGCATCCTTGAGGTCCAAGGTTGCTAGGAAGTCCCCTTGATTGAGCAGGGGAAGGATTTGTTGTAGTGTCAGCATGTGAAAGTGTTCTGACAGTATGTACATGTTGAGGGGGCGTAGATCCAGAATAGGTCTGAGGGATCCGTCCTTCTTTGGGATGAGGAAGTACAGGGAATAGACCCCCGTGCCTTCCTCTTCCACTGGCACGAGCTCGATTGCGCCTTTTTGCAGCATCACCAGTACTTCCTGCTGCAATAAGTGCAAGTGCTCTGCCGACATAGGACGGTGTCTTGGGGGAATGTTGGGAGGAGTGGATGTCAACTCCAAACAGTAACCGTACTGGATAAGTTTTCTCACCCACCTGTCCGTGGTGATGGACGTCCAGACTGGCAGGAACTGCTGGAGTCTCCCCCCGACCGGTGTTGTATGGTCGGGGGGCAGTGACAGAGTGTCACTGTTTGTTGGCGGCAGAGGAACGGGAGTTGTTGTTTCCTCTGCCCTTGGCACTGTAACCCCCTCTACCCTGCCTGGGGTACGAGGATTGTGCACCACCCTTCGCGTATTGTGTTTGTTGACCCAATTGTCCTCTGGTAACACCACGTGCTCCTGAGCGACGAAAAGTGTGTCCCCTGAATTGTTGAGACTGAAGCGCCCCCATGGACTTAGCAGTCTCGTTGTCTTTTTTAATTTTCTCAAGGGTGGTGTCCACATCTGGGCCAAACAGGGTGTCAGGATTGACGGGCTGGTTGAGGATTGTAGATTGGAGGTCAGGCTTAAATCCAGATATGCGAAGCCAAGCTTGTCGCCTCAACATAACGCTAGTGTTAATCCCCCTAGCCGCTGTATCTGCCACATCAAGTGCACACTTTATGGCAGCGTTGGAGATAAGCTTTCCCTCTTGTATGAGCATTTCGCCTGCTTCTTTAAACTCATCAGGTAGGTGTTGAAGGAGCTGTTCTAGGGTGTCGTAATGCGCCCTATCGTATCGTGCAAATAGCGCCTGCGTGTTTGCGATACGCCATACATTGGCAGCCTGTGCTGCGACCCTTTTGCCCGATGCCTCAAGCACTTTCGACTCCTTGTCTGGGGGAGGAGCTTCACCCGTTTGGGAGTTCGCCCTCTTGCGGGCATTGGCGACCACCAACGAGTCCAGGGGCAACTGTCCTCGAATATATGCAGGATCTCCAGGTGCTGGCCTGTATTTTTTTTCGATACGTGGGTTCACCACCCTTGCCCTGGTAGGCTCCTTAAAGATCTCTGGGGCATGTTTAAGGACACCTTTAAGCATTGGAAGAATTTTAACTGTTCTCTCTGAGACTGAGAAAGTGTCAAATAAAAAGTCTTCCTCTACCGGGTCAGCATGCATGTCCACATTATGATTTGCTGCTGCCCGTTCGAGTAAAGCATTAAATGCAGCAGAATCCTCCGTCGGAGATGTACGTGTCCCAAAGCCTTGGGGATCTTGTACCACCTGATGTCCACTTTGGTCCCCAGTGTCGCCATATGAGTCCTGCTGAACATCAGGGTTATTGCCAACTGGGAAATTGTATTGGTCCTGTTGGTCATCATCATCCCCTCCCGATTGGTTGGGGCAAGGTGATGGACTCCGTCTCGGTGGTGGCAGAATAGGCTCAACAAGGGAAGGAATGTCTTGTGCTGGCCTCTTCTTTTTTAGTGGAATAACATATGATTCTAGTGGTTGGGAAGTGATTTTCCTTTTATAAAGTGTCAGTTTCCCTGTGTGGGCATCGATGCAATGCTCAGATTGCTCCTCAGAGGCAAGATACGGGTCCGATAGGCCCTGTAGCGTTGACGTAACCGACGGTTTTGGCACCGACGTGGTTGCGAAGGCCTTCGGGGCCACCTTTGGTGGCAGGGTGTAAAGGAGCTTGCTGGAGGACTTTTGAGGTACGTCCACCAATTTCGGAGCCGATGGCGTGGAAGCCGTGGACGACAAAGTCTTTTCCTTTATACGTTTAAGGGACGAATCTTCGGCCGCAATGCGTCAGGGCTCCGATGAAGGCTTAGTCGCCGATGCAGCAGATCCCTTATCCTTGTGCCGATGCGTTGAGCCAGCGGCCTTAGTGTCGTGGGCTTTAGTCGACTTTGGGTCAGCCGTGCGTTTACCGGACGGCGCCGTAACCGCGTCCGAAGGCGTCTCAAGAGGTGTAGGAGTCCGCGCCGGAGCAACCGCGGTCGGCGCTTGATGGACGGCCTTCTTGGAGGAGGGTTCTTTGAGCACCTTTTGCGGCGCTGTCGATTCAACAGCCTTCTTCGACTTTTGTGGGCCGGAGGTTGACGGAGTCGATGACGGAGCAGGCTGAGAATGTTGTTGGAGGACGTCGGCCATCTTAGGTTTGGTCGAGTCCGTTGGTTTTAGTTTCAGTCTCGACAGGACTTCGGCCATTTTAGGTTTGGTCGAGTCTGTAGGTTTCTGTTTCGTTTTCGACTGTACGTCGGCCATCTTGTGTCCCGTAGGTGCCGAAGGTTTCGCTTTCGGTTTTGATACGGGCAATGGCGGCTCCGCTTGAGTGTCCGTGGCCGGGCCCGAAGGCGGGGCCGGGGATAGCGGTGTTTGGTCATGGGTAAGGCCGAGTGGCGATCCCGTGACCTGAGCCTCAATAACGTAGACCTCGGGGCATAGCTCCTCCTCTGAGCTATCTTCCAAGGCCCCATAAACTTCTTCGTCGTCCCCTACCTCCTCGACGTATTCAAGGTCCTGGGCCTGTCCTTCGATGTAGTCCTCTGGATCGGCCTGGACCTCCGTCGACGGTGGCGAAATCTGGAGATGATCGCTATCGCCTTCCTCCTCGGGGTCGTCGAATATGTTGTCGGGTGCCGGGGTCGCTCGCTGGGCCTCAAGGCGCACCGCGCGCCGAAGCTTGAGCGTCTTCTTGGACCTGAACTTGGAGCAGGCCATGCAGTTTTCCTCGTTGTGGTCCGGCGAAAGGCATTTATTGCAGACCGGATGCACATCGATGTGTGGATATTTGGATCCACAGACGGGGCAGAACTTGAACGGGCTCCGCTCCATGAATAAGGTGGTCGGGTCTTGCTGCGACGAGAAGGCCTCGATAGCTGAGGAGTTACTTGACTCCGTAGATGTCCGGCTCAGAGAGTTGGACGACGCTCGAGACCGTACGCAAACAATACCGACGCAGGTAACGAAGGCCTTTTGGCCTTAAGATGAAAGTTTATCGGTTCCGACACGGAGACGTCGAAACCACATCCGAACCCAATGGCAGAAAAAAACAATCTGGGGATGGAGTCGATGCCCATGCGCACTGTAGTCCAGGGGAGGAGCCACCTATCTCGTGATACTTCGAAGACTCTTCCAGGACAACAATGTGCAATCATCCGGACCCAACACTAGGCGGCGATCTATGCATAAGACATGAATTTAGCAGCCCACATGCCTCGAACCTAGGATTACAGGTAAGTAACTAATCCTTCTCTTCCAGGGGATCCTCATCAATAGTCATAAGCCTTAGAATAGAATAGCGAGCCTCACCTCATCTCCCTGCGGGCAAAGGAAAATACATGAAAAAACATAACGCTCGGGCAAAAAAAAACAACGTAGGATAGAGCCCTATCCAAACAGATGCCTCAGAGGCCTGGCCTACTTGAGCATCAGCCCTGGAATCAGATTCTAGGCAGTAGTGCCTTTTAAAGGTATGAACTGATTTCCAGGTAGCAGCCTTGCAAATTTCAGACATCGGGACGTCATGCAAGAAAGCCACTGTGGCCGCTTTCCCCCTGGTGGAATGCGCTTTGGGAGGTAAAGGTAAGGGCCTTTTCGCCAGCTGGTAAGCCAAGGTGATACAGGATACAATCCATCTAGAAATGGATCTTTTCGCTGCAGGAAGGAATATGCTACTTACCAGTATGCATCTGTTCTTGGCATAGAGGGCTGCAGGGTGGTACATTTATGAATAGATCGCCATCTGGTGTTGGGCTCGGATGATTGCACTTGTTTTTCTTCTGGAGAAGTCTTTGTCGTCATCGATGACTCCTCCTCTTGGTGTTAGTGCGCATGGGCATCGGCTCCATCCTTAGATTGTTTTGCCATAGTAGGGTTAGATGGAGTAGTGTAGTAGAATACATAAAGATATGCCCATGTAAGTGTATCTAAATAAGATAATGTTGGGACAGACACAGGTTTCCGGGGAGGCAGGGAGGGCATGTACCACTCTGCAGCCCTCTATGCCAAGAACAGATGCATACTGGTAAGTAGCATATTCCGTTCGAGGCATATGGGCTGCAGATGGTACATTTATGAATAGATTATACAGCAGTTACCTCCCTAGCGGTGGTCACCAGTGTCTGTCGCAACTGTTTGAAATAGAGTTTTTAGTACAGCTTGGCCCACTCTGGCTTGTGTAGCCTGTACATCAACACAGTAGTGTTTTGTAAATGTTTGTGGTGTAGACCAAGTTGCTGCTGCTCTACATATGTCATCTAGGGGAATGTTCCCTAAGAATGCCATAGATGCTCCTAGCTTCCGTGTAGAATGAGCTCTAGGAGGAACAGTTAATGTTCTCTTTGCTTTAATGTAACATATTTGTATACATCTTACAATCCATCTAGCGATGCCCGCTTTAGAGATAGGATTGCCCTTATGTGTTGGGGAAAATGCTACAAATAGTAGTTTTCCTGAAGTTTTGTGTCCTTTCTATGTATTACAAAATGGCTCTTTTGACATCTAGTGTATGTAGGGCCCTTTCTGCCACCGTCTGTGGCTTTGGAAAAAAAACTGGTAGTTCCACCGGTTGGTTGATGTGGAATGCTGAAATTACTTTAGGCAAGAACTTTGGGTTTGTTCTAAGAACCACTTTATTCTGGTGTAACCGTAGGAATGGTTCTTGTATTGTCAATGCCTGTAATTCACTTACTCTCCTGAGTGAGGTAATGGCTATAAGGAAAGCCACCTTCCATGTAAGGAATTGTATCTCGCACCTATGCATAGGTTCGAAAGGTGGTCCCATTAGTCTGGTGAGTACTACGTTGAGGTTCCAGACCGGGGAAGGTGGTAATCTTGGTGGAATGACTCTTTTAAGGCCTTCCATGAAGGCTTTTATCGCTGGCACTCTGAACAGGGATATATGCTGCCTGTTTTGTAGGTACGCTGCTATAGCTGCTAGATGTACTCTGATAGATGTGTACGCGAGATTACATTGCTGTAAGTGTAGTAAGTAGCAAATAATCTCCCTTGTTGATACGTCCAGAGGGTTGATATTGTTAGTGGTACAGTGTATAGCAAACCTCTTCCACTTAGCTGCATAGCATGCTCTGGTGGTGGGACGTCGCGCTTGCTTAATTATCTCCATGCAATTTGGGGGTAGATCTAAGTACCCAAATTCTAGGATTTCAGGAGCCAGATCGCTAGGTTTAGTTGTGTGGGATCTGGGTGCATTATTTCTCCATGGTTCTGTGTAAGGTGCATGGGTAGAATTCTTAGCTTTTGGTGTGGCACTTGTGAGAGTTGCAGGAGCGTGGTGAACCACGGTTGTCGTGCCCACGTGGGTGCTACTAGTATCATGGTCATTGAGTGCTGTTGCAGCTTTCTGACCACTAATGGGATTAGTGGGAGAGGGGGGAAAAGCGTATGCAAATTTGTTGGACCAATTTATCCATAACGCATTGCCCTGTGACAGGTGGTGTGGGTACCTGGACGCGAAGCTTTGGCATTTTGCGTTCTGATGAGTGGCAAAGAGGTCTATCTCTGGTTGTCCCCATCTTTGGAAGAATGGCTGCAGTATTTGTTGGTGCAGTTCCCATTCGTGTATTTGTTCCGACTGTCTGCTTAAGATGTCTGCTATCTTGTTTTGGACTCCTGGTAGGTGTTCGGCTAACAGATAGATGTTTTGAGGAATGGCCCATCTCCAAATTTCCTGTGCTAGTCTGGATAGTTGGAGAGAGAGCGTCCCCCCCCTGTTTTTGAATATAATACATTGCTGTCATGTTGTCTGTTCTGATCAGGACTGCTTTGTCGGTAACATGTATTTGAAAGGCTTTCAATGCTAGAAACACTGCTAGTAGTTCTAGATGATTGATGTGCAGTCTTCTTTCCTGCACACTCCACCTTCCTTGCACTGTGTATTTCTCCATATGTGCTTCCCATCCCGTGAGCGATGCGTCCGCTGTTATTGTCACCTGTGGAATTGGTTCTAGGAACGACCGCCCCTTGGTAATGTTTGTTGTGTTCCACCACTTCAGAGAGCGGTGTGTGCGGTCGTCTACCAACACCAGATCTGTAATCTGTCCTTGAGCCTGATTCCACTGTGTCGCTAAACATTCTTGTAGCGGACGCATTTGTAGTTTGGCGTATGGTATTAGCAGTATGCAGGATGACATCATCCCTAATAGCTGCATGAACACTCTCGCTGCTAGTGAGTGTTGTGGCTGGAATCTTTGAATGATTGTAAGCATTGTTTGTATCCTGGCTGGATTGGGGTATACTTTGGCTTTTTCTGTGTCTATAGTAGCCCCCAGATATTGTTGAACCGTGCTTGGTTGCAGGTGTGACTTTTTGTAGTTCACTGTGAACCCTAGCTGGTGTAGCAGCTGAATCGTCCTTTGTGTGTTCTGAAGACATTCCTCTTGTGACTTGGCCTTTATTAGCCAGTCGTCCAAGTAGGGGAAGACATGTATTTGTTGTCTTCTTAGGTGAGCTGCCACCACTGCTAGGCATTTTGTCAACACCCTTGGTGCCGTTGTGACACCAAACGGAAGGACTTTGAACTGATAATGTTGTCCGTCTACCACAAACCTGAGGTATTTCCTGTGGGCTTTGTGAATCGGGATATGAAAGTATGCGTCTTTTAGATCCAGTGTAGAAAGAAAGTCCCCTTTCTTCAGTAAAGGAAGTACTTGTTGGAGCGTGACCATGTGGAAATGTTCCGAATTTATGTATGCGTTGAGAGGTCTTAGGTCCAATATTGGCCTTAAAGACCCGTCCTTTTTGGGAATTAGGAAGTATAGGGAGTATACTCCTGTTCCTTGTTGGTGCTGTGGAACCTTCTCTATGGCATGCTTTTCTAGCAGTGATATTACTTCCTGTTTTAATAGTGTCAGGTGATCTTGTTTCATTGGACGCTGTTTGGGGGGGATGTTTGGTGGGGTAGCTGTGAGTTCTAGGCAATAACCATGTTGGATAATTTGTCTTACCCACTTGTCTGATGTGATGTTTTCCCAGACAGGTAGGAACTGTGATAGGCGTCCCCCTACCTGTGTTATATGGTCTGGGGGAAGCTCTATGAAGTCACTGTTTTGGGGTTGGAGAGTTGCGGTTGTTGATGTTTCCGCGACCTCTACCCTTGTTGTTGTTACCCCTGTATCCACCTCTAGAATTACCTCTGGGTGATGTAGGTGTAAAAGAGGTTTGTTGTTGGTTTGTGCCTGTACTTTTGGATCCTCCTCTATAGGTGGATCTACGAAAGGAACCTCTGTGTCGGCTGTTGCAATGCTCCCATTGATTTAGCCGTTTCTGTATCCTTTTTCATCTTTTCTAGGGCCTCATCTGTCCCTGTGCCGAAAAGTGTTTTCCCATCAAAAGGTTGGTTCAGTAACGATGTTTGTACCTCTTGTTTGAACCCTGATACTCTGAGCCATGCATGTCTCCTTAACATGATGCTTGTGTTTGTCGACCTTGCCGCAGTTTCTGCCGCGTCTAGGGCGCACTTTATTGAAGTGTTAGTAATTAACTTCCCTTCTTGTATAAGTTGATCTGCTTTCTTTTGATGTTCTTTAGGGAGATGTTTGATGAGTGTTTCTAACTCATCATAATGCGCTCTGTCATACCTTGCAAGTAGTGCTTGCGTATTAGCTATGCGCCAACTGTTTGCCGCTTGAGATGCTACTCTCTTGCCAGAGGCATCTATTAGTTTGGACTCTTTGTCAGGAGGTGGAGCTTCTCCTGTAGATAAAGAGTTTGCTCTCTTGCGAGCGTTTGTGACCACTAGTGAGTCTAGAGGAATTTGTCCCTTAATGTATATTGGGTCTTTTGGAGCTGCCCTATATTTTTTATCAATTCTTGGGTTCAATACCCTAGCCCTCACTGGGTCTTTGAATATCTCTGATGTATGACTGAGAAGGCCCTTTAGCATTGGTAGTGTTCCTGATGTTCTTTGTGCAGTAGGTAGTGTTTCTAATAAGAAGTCCTGTACTAGAGGTTCTGTATGTAGGTCTACCTTATGAAATGTTGCTGCTCTAGTAATGAGTTGTGCAAACCCAGTATTGTCATCAGGAGGTGAAGGTTTTGAGGGATATGACTCAAGGTCGGTATCATTACCTGATCCCACATTATACTCCTCCCATGGGTCTGCCTCCTCTGGGATTGTGTCCTCATTATCCCCAGGGTGTCCCCCCTCCCCTGTGTCACTCTCTCCATCTGTTTTAGGTGTAGATGGACGTGTGGGAGGGATATCTGGCCTATTGTGAGGAAGAGGTGAATATGGTGTGTGAGGTTTGGGAGAAGGGGGAGGAGTTGTATTCGTCCCCATTGTTCTCTTCTTTGGATGAGCCTTGTCGTCCAAATGTTCATGTTTCCTCTTTTTAGGTAGTTCTGTGGCTACCTTGCCAGTCTTTGGGTCAATAAACAAAGTCTTTTGTTTAGGATCCGTTCCGTGTTCCTGTGTCGGTACCGCAGTTTTCGGTTCCGAAAGGTGTTTTTTCTTTGAACTGTCCATTTGTATTTTCGGTGCCGAAGTTTTGTTCGGATCCGACTTCTTCGGTATCGAAGATGTCCCCGGTGTCGGGGGTGTTTTCGGCGCCGAAGCGTGCTTCGGTGTCGACATGGACTGCTTCGACTTCGAGCTTTCCTTGACCTGGTGCTTCGGTGTCGATGTGGTCGGTTTATCGGAACCGGAACCACTATGATGTGGGACCGAGTGTTTCGGTTTCTGTTTCGTTGCCGGGCTCGAAGGCGGGGCGTTGGAAACTTTTTTCGGTTGTCTGACCGGGCTCGAGGGCGGGGTCGACACCGTGCGGGGTCTGTTTTTCGGTAAAGGGACGTCGTCACTCACGGTTTGTTGGACGTCGATTTCCTCGACGTCGGACTCGTCCGCTTCTGACCCCGCCTCGTCGGCCTCTTCTTCCTCTTCTGGGTGCTGGTCCTCGAACAGCTCCGGGATTGCTTGTGACTGCATTCTCGATACCTCGTGTCTTCGGGCTCGACGGTTTCTAATCGTCGATTTTGACGAGAACGCTGCACAGGCCTCACAGTCCCTGGATTCGTGTTCAGGGGACAAGCAGAGGTTGCACACCTCGTGTAGGTCCTTGTGTGGGAACTTAGCACCACACGTTGGACATTTTTTGAATGGAGTCCTTTCCATGGACCCCGGGCTGGACTACGTCGAGTTTCTCGTAGTCGTCGTCCTTCGAACCGCGTCGGTATGGAGTGAAGTCGCGTTCGATAACGATACCGTCGATTTGGAAAGGAATACGCGCCGGTTATAACCTTTTTTGTTGAAGTCGGTCCGGAGCGCTTCGATCCTCATCCGAACCCGATGGCGGAAAAAAACAATCTAAGGATGGAGCCGATGCCCATGCGCACTAACACCGAGAGGAGGAGTCACCTATGACGACAAAGACTTCTCCAGAAGAAAAACAAAGTGCAATCATCCGAGCCCAACACCAGATGGCGATCTATTCATAAATGTACCATCTGCAGCCCATATGCCTCGAACAGATCCATTTCTAGATGGATTGTATCCTGTATCACCTTGGCTTACCAGCTGGCGAAAAGGCCCTTACCTTTACCTCCCAAAGCGCATTCCACCAGGGGGAAAGCGGCCACAGTGGCTTTCTTGCATGACGTCCCGATGTCTGAAATTTGCAAGGCTGCTACCTGGAAATCAGTTCATACCTTTAAAAGGCACTACTGCCTAGAATCTGATTCCAGGGCTGATGCTCAAGTAGGCCAGGCCTCTGAGGCATATGTTTGGATAGGGCTCTATCCTACGTTGGGTTTTTTGCCCGAGCGTTATGTTTTTTCATGTATTTTCCTTTGCCCGCAGGGAGATGAGGTGAGCCTCGCTATTCTATTCTAAGGCTTATGACTATTGATGAGGATCCCCTGGAAGAGAAGGATTAGTCACTTACCTGTAATCCTAGGTTCGAGGCATGTGGGCTGCTAAATTCATATCTTATGCATAGATCGCCGCCTAGTGTTGGGTCCAGATGATTGCACATTGTTGTCCTGGAAGAGTCTTCGAAGTATCACGAGATAGGTGGCTCCTCCCCTGGACTACAGTGCGCATGGGCATCGACTCCATCCCCAGATTGTTTTTTTCTGCCATTGGGTTCGGATGTGGTTTCGACGTCTCCGTGTCGGAAAAACAAGTGCAATCATCCGAGCCCAACACCAGATGGCGATCTATTCATAAATGTACCATCTGCAGCCCATATGCCTCGAACACCCTGTTCTCATGGCGCCAGAGTGGATATACCTTTAGTACTACTGAGGTAAAACTTAAGTACCCTCTTGAGGTCTAGAGAGTGAAGAGCCTGCTCAGCTGGGGATGCAGGATTAGGAAAGAAAGACGGTAAGGAAATGGACTGATTGATGTGGAAATCAGACACCACCTTAGGGAGAAAAGAAGGATGGGCCCTCAGCACTACTCTGTTGTGATGGAACACAGTGTAAGGCTCATTGGTGCACAGTGCCTGGATCTCGTTGACTCTGCGAGCCGAAGTAATGGCAACCAGAAAGGCGGCCTTCCAGGATAAATGTTGCAGGGAGGCCCAATGTATTGGTTCAAACGGGGGACCCATCAGTTTGGACAATACCAAATTAAGCGCCCAAGGAGGAGAAGGGCTTCGAACAGAGGGGTAAGGAATATGCTACTTACCAGTATGCATTTGTTCTTGGCATGTAGGGCTGCTGACATTCATATCTGTGCATAGATCGCCGCCTAGTGTTGGGTCCGGATGATTACACATTGTTGTCCTGGAAGAGTCTTCGAAGTATCACGAGATAGGTGGCTCCTCCCTTGGACTACAGTGCACTTGGGCATCCTCTCCATCCTCTGATTGTTTTTCACCATTGTGGCAGAGATGGAGTATGGTACAGTAGGAGATGTCCATGCAAGAAAGTAAGAAAGTAATAAAGAATGCTACAGCTGCGACAGGCACCGGGGAGGAGGGTGGGCGAAAATAATGTCAGCAGCCCTACATGCCAAGAACAGATGCATACTGGTAAGTATATTCCGTCGAGGCATGTGGGCTGCTGAATTCATATCTGTGCATAGAATGTATAGCAGTCTCTCCCTTAGCGGTGGCTACCTGTGCCAGCTGCAGCAGTTTGAAAAAGAGTTTTTAGAACAGCCTGTCCTACAGCCGCTTGCTGTTTGGAATGTACATCTACACAATAGTGTTTTGTGAAAGTATGTATGGTAGACCATGTGGCTGCTCTACATATTTCCTCTAGAGGAATGTTTCCTAGGAAAGCCATGGATGCCCCTAGTTTGCGTGTAGAATGTGCTCTTGGGGGAACTGTAGGAAGGTAGATCCCTGACTATGGTTGCCCCCAACTTTTTGCCTGGTGTTTTGCTGGTTTTCTGACTTAGTTGACCTGGGACCCTGCTATTCAGGGCCCCAGGCCTACTGCTCTCTCTGTAAAATGGATTCCATGTACCTTAGGTACATATCTAAATTGGATACTGAGTCACCTTATCAGTCCCTGTACAGTGTACCTTAGGTACCCAGGGCATAGGTGTACCCAGGGCCTACCAGGGGCTGCAGCATGTATTATGCCACCCCTGGCTGGCCATCCAAATCTGACACAACTGGCTGCTTGACAGCTGGGGCAAGGTGGTGTACTCACCCTTTGCTGTAGATATAGTATACCTATATCTAACCCTAAAATGGACACACAGATCTCCTATCAGTCACTCCTATGGCAGGCCTTAACAATCCTGAAGGCAGAGTGCTTGGAATCGTGTGAGATGGTGCTCTGGCATGAGCTGAGCCTGTCCGCGGCTTTCGGGATCCATCCCTTGGCCGTTTCCATGATATCGCATACCATATACTCTTAAGTGCATTATAATCCTCGCGGTTATATGCCAACTCTGGTATCGCTTTATCAAAACATGTCGAGTAAGGTGTCATACGAATTGGAATACTAACCCCTCGCCAATTCTGGCGACGGGGTTAGCATTCCACCCTTCTAGAGGGACACGACATGTATGTAACCCCTAACCCCGGTTAAAGTCAAACAGAGCCTCAGCTCCACAAAATGGATGCTGCCACCGAGACACAAGTCTGCCCTCCTGCTGCTGGGAGTCCTCCCAGAGCAGGAGATAAGGACAAAGGGTTTCCTGCCAGGGGCGGTGCCAGCACCGTCCCAGACAAGGTTTTGTGTATTGTAGGTAGGCAGGGCTTTAGAGGAAGGTGACTGCACGTGGCACCCCGGTGCTCACTGTGCATAGGCTGGCTGGAACCAGTTCCAGGGTCACTCCAGACCCTGTGCTGGGGAAAAGCCCGCCAAGGAAGTGGGTGTAACCACCCCCCTCCTAGTCCCACCCCTAGGGCAGGACTTAGTCGCGTGCCAGCCCCTTTTTACAGGATAAAGGTAGGAACTGGCCCCCTTCCAAAACAGATCATCTTTGAATCCTGAAATTACTTTCCACGAAAGGAACTCAAGACTTCTTCCTAAGATTTCTCCCTTGTGACTAAGGAGTAGTCACCCTGCATCCGCAGGCACCATCTACAGAACACTGCGGTCTGCTGCAAGTCCTTCCTCCGAAATCCGACTGCCCAGCTCGACGAGAACCGGCTTCCCTGGCACCTCTGACCTCTACCTACATCATCAGTCACGCTGAGATTCGTGGGTGTGACGAGACCTCGAGGGACCGGCCATCTTCAAGACTGCACGACTTCTGAACAGCAAGCCCGCCGAGTGAATTCCTGGTGAGTGCTTTGGGGTCCGAGAAGCCCCCACCCTGAGCAGCTCCAGCACCGAAGAGCAGCCCCCCAGCATCTCCACGATCTGCGTGGGGCCCTTCTGCTTTTTACTGCTCACCGCGTTGTTTGGCTACTAGCCCGCTGGCTTGTGGCCTTCTGAACGACGCCCGACGACATTTCTGCTGCTGGTCTGGTTGCTCCAGACTGGCCCTTGCTTCCCTCCATCGGAGAAGTACCCTGGACCCTCCTGGTCCGCCCAAGACGCCATTTTAGGTCCACCGCGTGGGCCTTGCATTTACCAAGACTTGTTGCCCAATCCTGGGTCCAGCGACGTCGACAGCAAGAACCTTCGTGGGACAGCTCGCACCTCCATCCTGGTCGCCGACAACGCCTCCTGGTCCGAGAGACTGCAGAGCCCAGCAGCGCCCACTCACCTGACTGCGGTGACTTCGCCCGGTGCCATCCTGGTGCCCACTTAATCACTGGCTAGTGATTCAAGAACTTGGTCCCCTCTGCTTTCAGGTTTTCTTCTTCCTCGATCCAGGCTTGGATCCAACGAACTTTCCTTCACTGGTCGCCTGCCAGCAACTTCCTTCTTCCAGGCTCCTGGTCCGGCAACGAGATCCCCGACGTCTTTTCAGACCTATGCAGCTGCAGCCCCTGGGCTAGGTAACTTCGGCACTTCGGTGTCCCAGCATAGCCTCACTATCCTAGGGTCAGGATCCACTGTCGTTTTCTTCCCACCAGGTCGGGTTTGCCCGTGAACACTAACTTTGCCTTTACTAGCCTCCATAGACTTTGTCCCGCATCCCGCGTGAGAGTGCACACTCTGCACCCGAGTCCCCTAGGTCTCCTAGTAGTAATCTAACGATTCCCTAGTCAAGTCCTAGCGATTCCAAAGCCTATTAGTACTGTACTTACCTGCTAGTAATTTCGCATTCCACTTTTAAAGTATATGGTTTTTCGTGCCCCTAGCACCCTGTCCTCATAAATAGTACAGGGTTGTTGTGATTCTAATAAATACACTGTTTATTTTCATAACACTTGTGTGGTGTCCTTTCCCTGGGTGTTCAAGGGGTAATGTGATGGTAAAACAGCTGGCTTAACACGCCCTCTAGAGTCTTAGCCTTAGACTGCTCGTATCCATGCTACTAGGATAGCTGGTCTATAAGGTTGACTTACAACCAATCATCAATAAGGGTTGTTTGGACTGATATATAGTGATCACTAGAAAAGTGAACACTGCACATCAGGCCAACTTCTCACAGGAACTGTTTGCGTTTTGCTTTTAGATAACATATTTGGATGCACTTAACTATCCATCTGGCTAACCCATATTTTGAAATGGGGTTGCCTTTGTGTTGTGGTGAGAAGGCAACAAACAACTGTTTAGTCTTTCGAAAATCCTTAGTTCTATCAATGTAGTATAGAAGTGCTCTTTTGACATCTAGTGTGTGTAGAGCCCTTTCAGGTACTGACTGGACTTGGAAAGAACACTGGCAGTTCTATTGTCTGATTGATATGAAAATGGGTTACCACTTTGGGCATGAATTTAGGGTTGGTTCTAAGAACTACCCTATTTGCATGTATTTGGATGAATGGCTCTCGAATAGTTAGGGCTTGTAGCTCGCTAACTCTTCTAAGTGAAGTAAGTGCTACTAGAAATGCTACTTTCCATGTTAAAAATTGTAATTCACACGAGTGCAATGGTTCAAAAGGTGGTCCCATTAGTCTGGTTAAAACGATGTTTAGGTTCCAGACAGGTGAAGGTGGGTGTTTTGGGGGGATTATTCTTTTGAGTCCCTCCACGAATGCCATAATTGCAGGTACACTGAATAGCGAAAGATGCTGTCTGTTCTGAAGATAAGCTGCAATGGCAGCTAAGTGTATTCTTATAGATGAATAAGCTAGATTGCAACGATGTAGGTGCAAAAGATAGCAAATTATATTTTGCGTTGAGGCATCTAGTGGGTTGATGTCATTGTTATTGCAGTAAATGACAAAACGCTTCCACTTTGCAGCGTAACAAGCTCTGGTTGTAGGTTTTCTTGCCTCCTTGATAATGTTCATACAGTCAGGAGGTAAGTTTAGGTACCCAAACTCTAAGATTTCAGGAGCCAGATTGCAAGGTTCAGTTGTTGCGGATCTGGGTGCTGTATGTCTCCATGGCTCTGAGTGAGGAGAGTGGGTGTGAGCCGCAGTCTTTGATGAGGCACCATGAAAAGTTCTAGGAACGCTGTGTACCATGGTTGCCTCGCCCATGTTGGAGCAACCAGGATTAGTGTCAGTGAGTGCTGGCATAGATTGCGTGCCACTAACGGTGCTGGGGGGAAAGGGTACGCAAATCTGCCAGACCAGTTCATCCATATCGCATTGCCCTGCAACTGCAGATGTGGAAACCTGACGGCAAAGTACTGGCATTTTGCGTTTTCTCTTGTGGCGAACAGGTCTATCTCTGGTTGCCCCCACTGTTGGAAGTATGGTTGGAGCACTGTGGGATGAATCTCCCACTCGTGCAGATGTTGGCCGTGTCTGCTGAGCAGATCCGCTACTTGGTTGTCCTTGCTTGGGAGGTGTTCCGCCATGAGAAAAATGTTTCTTTGGATGGCCCACTTCCACATGCTTTGTGCTAGATGTGATAGCTGTGGAGAGTGTGTTCCTCCCTGTTTCTGTGTGTAGTACATTGCTGTCATGTTGTCCGTCCGGATCAACACAGTTTTGTTGAATAAATGTACTTTGAACGCTTTCATTGACAGAAAAATTGCCATAATTTCTAGCAAGTTGATGTGCATTTTCTTTTGTTGCGTTGTCCATAGGCCCTGCACTGTGTACTGAAGGACATGGGCTCCACATCCTATCAGGATGCGTCCGTCGTCAACACTATTTGTGGAACAGGCTCTTGGAACAGTCGTCCCCTGCAAAGGTTTTGTGGATTCCACCAATGCAGAGAGTTGTATGCACGACTGGTCACCAACACTAGGTCTTTCAATTGTCCTTGAGCCTGGTTCCACTGCCGTGCTAAGCCAGTCTACGCCCGTCCGCGCCTGGACCGCGCCCAGCGCCAGACCCCCTGGCCCTCGCATTACCCACTCCACTTGCTTTACGTATGACGCCACTACTCTCCTTGCCCTTAACCCCGGACGCACCCCTCAATGCTGCGTAGCTTCCCCAGGACACACCCATGGACCATTCGCTGCCACTCCTGCAAGTTCGCCTGCATCAGGACCCATGCCAAACCCTCCCCCTCCAAACACAACTCAGACTCTAACCACCTAAAATGTATCCTCCTGAACACCCGATCCATCCACAAACATGCCACTGAACTCTGGGACCTACTCGACACTACATCACCGGACGTCGCCTTCCTTACAGAAACCTGGATGAACGCCTCATCAGCACCCGACATCGCCATATCCATCCCGGACACCTACAAGATCATCCGAAAAGACCGCACCAACCAAACAGGAGGAGGCATCGCCATCGTCCATAAAAACACCATCCGGATCACGACCAGCTCCGAAGATAACCTCGCGACCGCCGAACACCTTCACTTCCAAATCCACACCGACCCCAGGACCACACTCCGAGGCACCCTCATCTACAGACCACCAGGAACCAGCACAAAATTCAATGAAGACATCACTGATTTCATCAGCCCACATGCCCTCATCTCCGAGAACTACATTCTACTGGGAGACCTCAACTTCCACATGGAAAAAAATAACGACAACACCACCACCAACCTTCTGGACAACCTGGCAAATCTCTGACTTAAACAACTTGTTGACACCCCCACCCACCTTGCCGGACACACGCTCGACCCAATCTTCACCTCCAACAAACACATCTCCTTCGATCACACCACAGCTCTCCATTGGACGGACCACAGCTGCGTTCACTTCAGCTACAAAAAGACCACAACTCACATCCCACCACAACCTATTCCACGAAGAAACTGGAACAAAATCACCACCAACCAACCAACTCTTCGCATCGCTTAACCAAAACCCCCCCACCATAGCATCGGACCCACACCAAGCTGCCACCAATCTCACACAATGGATCACCCATTGCGCTGACGAATTAGCACCCTTGGAAAAACCACCAGATCAAACCAGGTAGCAAAAAGGCCCCCTGGTTCAACGATGACCTTAAGAAATCCAAGAAGCTATGTCGTACCCTCGAGAAAACCTGGAGAAAATACCCAACCACCAACAACCTGACCACCTTCAAGGATGCCACCCGCAAACACCACCAACTGATCCGATCTACCAAGAAATCAGCAATCAAGGATCGACTCGACAACAACGCGCAAAACAGCAAAGAACTATTCAACATCGTCAAAGAATTTACCAACCCCACCGCCAGCACCAACGACATCACTCCCTCCCAAGACCTCTGCGACTCTCTATCATCTTTCTTCCACAACAAAATCGCCGACATTCACAACAGCTTCGATATCCTGTCCGATGAACAACCCACTCCATCCACCTCCGAACCAAAACCGCATCCTCACAACATTTGCGCCTGGAACCCAATCACTACTGAAGACACCACCCATCTGATGAACTCCACCCACTCAGGCTCACCAACTGACCCATGCCCCCACCACATCTTCAACAAAGCAGACTCCATCATCGCACCCCACCTCCGCGATGTCATCAACTGCTCCCTCAACTCCGCTACCTTCCCAGAAAGCTGGAAACATGGTGAACTCCGCGCCCTTCTGAAGAAACCCACAGCGGACCCCTCTGAACTTAACTACCGCCCCATCTCACACCTCCCCTTCCCGGCCAAAGTCATTGAGAAAGCCGTCAATAGCCAGCTCGCCGCCTTCCTTGAATCCAACAATTCACTCGACCCATCACAGTCCGGCTTTCGAGCCAAACAGCAACGAAACCGCCCTCATCGCCGCTACAGATGACATCCGAAAGCTACTAGACAACGGAGAATCAGTTGCCCTTATCCTACTAGACCTCTCCGCCGCCTTCGACACAGTCTGTCACAACACCCTCATACAACGCCTCAGCAACGTCGGAATACAAGGAAAAGCATTGGACTGGATAACCTCATTCCTCGCCGGAAGAACACAGAGTCTGCCTCCCCCCATTCAAATCAGAGGCCACCGAAGTCATCTGCGGCGTACCACAAGGATCATCACTCAGTCCCACCCTCTTCAACGTGTACATGAGTCCCCTCGCAACCATCGCGCGACAACACGACCTCAACATCATCTCCTACGCTGACGACACCCAGCTGATCCTCTCCCTCACCAAAGACCCAAACACAGCCAAAACCAATCTACACGAAGGAATGAAAGAAGTAGCAGAATGGATGAAGAACAGCCGTTTAAAACTTAACTCGGACAAAACGAAAGTTCTCATCTTAGGATCGTCCCCCTCCGCATGGGACGACTCATGGTGGCCACCGGCTCTGGGCACAGCACCCATACCTACAGGTCACGCACGGAACCTGGGCTTCATCCTAGACTCCTCCCTCTCAATGACCAGACAAGTCAACGCCGTTTCATCATCATGCTTCAACATCCTACGCATGCTCAAAATAAAATCTTCCGTTGGATCCCCACCGATACAAGAAAAACAGTCACCCACGCACTAGTCACTAGCTGACTAGATTATGCAAACACCCTTTACGCCGGAACCACAGCCAAACTACAGAAAAAACTCCAACGCATACAAAACGCCTCAGCCAGACTCATACTGGACATCCCCCGTCAAGCCCACATTTCCGATCACCTGAAAGATCTCCACTGGCTTCCCGTCAACAAGAGAGTAACGTTCCGTCTCCTCACCCACGCACACAAAGCCCTCTATGAGCTAGGACCCGAATGCCTCAACAAACTACTGTCCTTCTACATACCCACCCTCCAACTACGGTCATCCAATCAAGCCCTTGTCGCAATCCCGCGCATCAATAAATCCACCATGGGAGGAAGATCTTTCTCCTACTTAGCGGCCAAAACCTGGAACTCTCTCCCCACTCAACTCCGCCTTACACAGAACCACCTCTCTTTTAGAAAGCAACTAAAAACCTGGCTATTCGATAAGTAATGCACCCACCCTCCCCAAGCGCCTTGAGACCCTCTGGGTGAGTAGTGCGCTATATAAATTACTGAACTTGAACTCCTGTAGCGGACGCATGTGTAGTCTGGCGTGAGGGACTATGAAGATGCACAAAGCCATCATGCCTATGAGTTGCATAAACACTCTGGCAGAGAGCAAGTGTTGGGGCTTGAACTTTTGGATTAGTAGCTGCATACTGTTTATTCTTGCAGCGTTGGGGTATGCTTTTGCTGTCAGCGTATTTATTGTTGCTCCCAGGTACTGCTGTACATGGGATGGCTGAAGGTGAGATTTTTGGTAGTTCAACGTGAAGCCTAGGCTGTGCAGTAGGTGAATTGTTTTTGACATATGGCTGGCACACTGCTGGGCTGACTTTGCTTGTATTAGCCAGTCGTCCAGGTACGGATAGACATGAATATGTTGTCTTCTTAAATGTGCAGCCACTGTCGCTAGGCATTTTGTGAACACTCTTGGAGCTGTTACACCAAATGGAAGGACTTTGAATTGGTAATGTTGATTTAGTAGCGTGAACCTGAGATACTTCCTGTGAGCAGGATGTATCGGGATATGGAAATGAGTCTTTGAGGTCCAAGGTTGCAAGGAAGTCTTCTTGTTGCAACAGTGGTAACACCTGTTGTAGAGTGAGCATATGAAAATTCTCTGATAAGATGTAATGATTTAGGGGCCTGAGGTCCAATATTGGTCTGAGAGACCAGTCCTTTTTGGGGAGGAGGAAGTATAGTGAATATACCCCTGTACCTTGATGTTCTAATGGTACTAGTTCTATGGACCCTTTTTGCAGCATGCTGATGACTTCTTGCTGCAAAAAGTTGAGGTGTTCTACAGACATAGGACGGTTTTTTGGTGGTATGTTGGGTGGTGTGGAGGTTAGCTCTAGGCAATAGCCATCCCGGATAATTTTCCTTACCCACTTGTCTGTAGTGATGTTTTGCCAGACTGGTAGGAACTGCTGTAATCGTCCCCCGACCGGTGTTATATGGTCTGGGGGTAGCGCTAAGGAGTCACTGTTTAGTGTTGGTAGAGGATCTGGTGGGGTTATTCCCTCGTCCTCTGCCTTTGTTGTTATTGCCGCAGTATCCACCTCTATTGTTCTTCTTGTAGGTGGTTTGTGTGTTTCCCTTGTAGTTTGTGGTCTGCTGTGACGAGTTACCTCTTGCAGCACCCCTGTAATTTGAGCGACGAAAGGAGCCTCTATGTTGCGATTGTAGGGCTCCCATAGACTTAGCTGTCTCAGTGTCTTCATTTTGTCCAGGATTGTATCTACCCCTGGACCAAATAAGTAGTCAGGATTAACTGGCTGGTTCAACAAAGTGGACTGGACTTCATTTTTAAAACCAGAAATGCGTAGCCACGCATGTCTCCTGATCATAACATTGGTGTTAACAGACCTGGCCGCTGTGTCTGCCACATCTAAGGCACATTTAATGGAGGCGTTAGTGATTAGCTTTCCCTCCTGTACTAGTTGTTCAGCCTGTTCTTTGCAAGTGTCAGGTAAATGCGGGAGAAGTGTTTCTAAGGTGTCATAGTGTGCCCTGTCATACCTAGCTAACAGGACTTGCATGTTAGATATTCTCCATATGTTAGCTGCTTGTGCGGCTACCCTTTTCCCTGATGCCCCATATGTTAGCTGCTTGTGCGGCTACCCTTTTCCCTGATGCCTCAAAGATCTTTGATTCTTTGTCAGGAGGTGGAGCATCTCCAGTTTTGAGAGTTTGCACGTTTACGTGCATTTGCTACCACTAAAGAATCCAAAGGCAGTTGTCCCTTAATATATGTAGGGTCTAGTGGCGCTGGCCTGTATTTCCTCTCTATTCTTGGGTTAATAACCCAGGCCCTAGTGGTATCCTTAAAAATGTCTCCTGCATGTTTAAGTACCCCTTTTAACATAGGTAGTGTCTTAACAGTTCTTTCTGATGTGGCAAAAGTGTCAAAGAGGAAATCTTCCTCTACAGGGTCTCTGCATGCATGTCCACATTGTGATGGAGGGCTGCCCTTTCGATTAGTGAAATAAAAGCAGCTGTGTCTTCTGTAGGAGAAGGCCTAGCAGGGTATGCAGATGTATCAGGAATGGGGAGAGTCACCAGGATGTACTGGGTCAACCCATGGTTGAGTTTGACTGTCTTGGTCAGTGTCTACTGGGTAGTTGTATTCCTGATCATATTCCTTATCCACCTCTTCATCCGAGGGCATGGGTGTATATGAGTATGGGTTAGGCCTAGTTGGCTGAATAGGCTCAAATAGAATAGGTGAAGTAGAACAGTCCCTTTTCTTTTTGAGTGGTATAGTGTAAGTCTCCTTCTCAGTCTCTGGTCTGATCTTCCTTTTGTAGAGAGTGAGTTTCCCAGAGTTAGGGTCAATGTAAAGTTTTGACTGTTCCACTGATTCAGGGTCTGGATGTAAGACCTACTGTTCAGCAGTTCTGGGTGTTTTGCCAATGTCTTGTTTGGTTTGTTTTGATGCCGCTTCTTGGGTCGACCGCCTTTGTTTTCGAGGAAGGTGGTAGGCCAAACTTGATCAGTCCGATGTCCTTTTGTGGTACTACAGTTTGTTTCGGTAGGGCCTGTTTCTTCAGAGCCCAAGTCTTTCCCGTTTCGACAGTTTTCTTCGTTTCGATTATGGACTTGTGTAGATTTTGGAACCTGTGGTTTCGGATCGACGCCCTTTGGTTTCGGTTCCAAGGCCTTTTTCGCGTCGATTTTCTTCGGCTCGATTGCTTTCTTTTGCAGAGCCATTTGTTTGTCTACTTTTTGTTTGGGGTCGACAACCCTCTTTGGATCGAGTCCCTTTTTTGTGTTAGCGACTCAACGCTGATGTTTTCGGTTCGAAGACCTTTTGTCTTGGAGCAGATATAGGGGCGCTGGTTTTCGGCTCGACAACCCTTGTGTTTTGACTCCGATGGTTCGACATAGTGTGGCCCGAAGACCGTATTTTCGATGAGTTTCTTCGGTCTCGAATCCGATGGATCGACGTAGTGTGGTCCGAAGACCGTGTAGTCGATTAGTTTCGGTTCCACAACTTTTGGTTTCGATATTACCGATTACGGAGTACGTTGATCCGATGGCTCTTTTGCAATATTCTTAGCCGAGCTGTATAGCGGTGCTATAGAATGTGTTTCGAGATCTTGGCTAAGGCCTTGTGGCGATGCCTCAACCTGAGCCTGTGGAACCATGGAGGTATAGGTATGGGGCGCCGTACTCACGGTTGGTCCCGTTTCATCACTGGAGTAGTCTTCTACGGCTCCGATCCCTTGTTCGTCGTCCCCTACCTCGACAAGGTCTTCTTCGTCGTCGATGTAGTAGTCGGAGTTATGCTCCGAATCTTGTTCCGACTGTTCATATTCTTTGGCTTCGACAAGATCTTCGTCGAAGATATTTTCCGGCTCTGGCGCTGGTCTCTGCATGGTTAGCCTAGCGACCCGTCGAGTCCGAAGTGTCTTTTTGGAACGAAATTGGGCACAGGCTAGGCAGTCGGATTCATCATGTTGAGGAGATAAACACTTGTTACATACAGGGTGTTTATTGATATGTGGGTATTTGGAGTTACAAAGAGGGCATCTTTTAAATGGGCTCCGTTCCATCGACTGGTCGCGTGGCGCCGAGAATGCCCGCGGCCCGATTCGACGTCCCAAGTTGAATAAAGTTTGTAAGAAGCTGTCGGCACCGATGCGAGACAATACCGAAGGCCTTTTGGCCCTTAGAAAGTGTAGTTTCAATTCCGAACTTAGAGTAAAGGAAAGTACATCCGAACCCAATGGCAGAAAACAATCTGAGGATGGAGAGGATGCCCATGCGCACTGTAGTCCAAGGGAGGAGCCACCTATCTCGCGATACTTCGAAGACTCTTCCAGGACAACAATGTGCAATCATCCGGACCCAACACTAGGCGGCGATCTATGCACAGATATGAATTCAGCAGCCCACATGCCTCGAACACTTTCTTTAACCCCTGCAAGAAGTCCTTAACCACTTCCATCTGGAAAAAAGAAGGCTGCGTAGGAGACTTCCTATAGGCCGTAATGGCAGACAAATGCACTCTGATGGAAGCATACTTAAGACCAGATCTAGCTAAGTGTAGGAGGTAAGGGAGAATAACATCCTCCTGGCCCTTGGTCGGATCCAGGTGACGTTCCCTACACCAAAGGAAAAACCTCTTCCACTTAAACGCGTAAGACGTCCTTGTGGAGGGCCTTTTGGCTTCTTTCAAAATATGCATACAATCAGGAGGCAGATTCAAATGTCCGTATTGAGGACCTCAGGATGAAGAATCCCCCCCCCCCCCATCTTGGACAGAAGGTCCAGCCTGCAGGGCAACCTCCTGTGTGGAAGTACCAACAGATGAAGAAGATCCGGGTACCACCACTGCCGTGGCCAATCCGGAGCTACCAGGATCATGGTCATGTCTGATCCGAGGAGCTTGGACACCACCTTCGGAATCAGGAACAGAGGAGGAAAAGCGTAAGCAAAGGTGCCTGACCAGTCCATCAAAAGTGCATTCCCTCGTGTCCCTGGACGATGGAATCTGGAGGCGAAGGCGTGGCATTTTGTGTTTACGTCGTCTGCGAAAAGGTCTATTTCCGGACGACCCCACCGATGGAAGAGGTCTGCTACCACCTCGTCGTGCAGCACCCAGTCTGGCTGGTCTTCGAAGTGCCTGCTGAGTGCGTCTGCTTTGATGTTTAGCTCGCCTGGCAGGTGCACCGCTACTACTGTGAGGTTCCGGGCGAGAAGACAGTGCCAGATCGCCTGTGACTCCAGGGAGAGGGGGCGCGACCAGGTTCCGCCCTGCTTGTTCAGGTAGAACATGGTCGTGTTGTCGGTCTGGACCAGCACCGAATCAGTCTATGGCAGGCAGAAAAGCCTTCAGAGCTAGATGGACCGCTCGAAGCTCCAGCATGTTTATGTGGTAGGACTGCTCCTTGGTCGACCACCGTCCCTGGATCTGGAGGCACCCCATGTGCGCCCCCCAGCCTTGGAGAGACGCGTCCGTCACTATGGATTTACAGGGAGGGGCTGATGAAAAGTAACTCCCACCATCAGATTGCGCTGTTGAGTCCACCATGAGATGGAGGATTTCGCTGCCTGGGAGAGAGATATTTGATCCTCCCATCGACCTGTAGCCTGATCCCACTGGTCCTCTAGAGATTGTTGCAAGTGACGCATCCGCAGCCTGGCGTGGGGGATGAGGAAAATGCACGACGCCATGGATCCCTGCAGAGATGCCACCTGCCGGACCATCGGGCGCTGTACCTGGAGCAGAAGCTTGCATTTCTGTCCCATTGAGGACAGTCTCTCCTCCGAAGGATACGCTCTTCCCACGCTTGTGTCCAGAATGGAGCCAAGATAGTGGATGCTTGAGTGGGAGTCTGCACTGACTTGTCCTTGTTGACATGGAGGCCATGCTGGTGCAGATGCCGTAGGCAGGTCTGAAAGTCGTGACTCACTTGCTGCGGAGATGGACCTTTCAGCAGCCAGTCGTCCAGATATGGATAGACTAAGACCTTTTTTGTGTAGGAAAGCTGCCACCACCGCCATGCACTTGGTGAAGACTCTCGGCGCTGACTTTAGGCCGAAGGGCAGAACCTTGTATTGGTAGTGTTTGTGGCAGACTACAAACCTCAGGTACTTGCGGTGGTGTTTTGCAATGGCGATGTGGCAGTACGCATCTTGGAGGTCCACCGAACACATCCAATCGCCGACTTGAAGATGTGGACATATTTGATGAAGGGCCAACATACGAAACTTCTCCTTGACTATAAACTTGTTTAGAAGTCGAAGGTCCAGAATAGGTCGAAACTTGCCCTACTGATCTTTTTTGGGGACAAGAAAGTACCTGGAGTAAACTCCTCTTCCTCTTTGCGAGGGCGGAACCTCTATCGCCTGCTTTTGAAGAGCTCTCACCTCTTTTCGAAGTAAAGGCAACTGATGACCACCATCGTGGCTAATCATTCTTTTGCACCTTATGTACTAAGATCTGGTCTCCTCAGGCTATTTCTAATCGTATTTGACACTGTCCCTGTAACCCCCTTTCCTTCACCTGTGACACAACGAACGCTACCTCACACCCAGCTTGGAACTGGGCTTGCTTCAAACGGAACCTGGAACCTCTCCACTCTGCTCACAGGCAATAACAACAAATAAAGGACTAGCGTCTCCAGGCGGCCATTTAAGACTGACCTCTCTCTCTACTCAGCGGCCATCACGGACTAGTCATTGCCTTTTACCGCAGGCTCCAATTTTATTTCAAGTATTTTATCTTACTGTCCTATTACTGGATCATCCTTAGGCGTTAGGCATTGCTTTCACACTGCCATCGTATATTCTAGTGTTATATTGTTATTGCTGCTATATATATGCACTCTTATGGGACTTAGTAACTCATTAGTAGTTTAGCCCTATTATAGCCTGTATGTTATTGTATTTTTTATTGTAGTGCTATATTGTTATTACTGCAATAAGTATGCACATTTAGGGGACTTAGTAACTATTTAGTAGTCTAGCTCTATTCTAGCCTGTATTTTATATGCGACAAGCTGCACATATCTCACCTCTATCCCCATCATTCACTGTCCGCTTCCACATTTATTTATTTTCTTATTGGGTTTTCATTGTAAGCTACGTCATGATATTGCACTGATTATTACTACCTCATCCAACTCTCTCTGGTAGGCAAACCGCGCCCAGCCACTTTCTAAGCCTAGACTACATTGCTGCTACCATGTACACTCTGATATGTAACTAAGCCTCCACCTAATAGGCCTTACCTCGCATAGCTGGTCATACGGTGTAAGTTGACTGCTACCTTGTATATAGGATACATCTGATAAGATGCTCCCACGCACTGGCTGTTCGGGGATCACACTGACCTCCACCCCCTACATCTATGCTCACTCACAAGTGTCCTCCCTGGCCTTGTAACTAGCGGCTGACAGCGTGTACTATCGCCCTAGTTCAGACACCTAACACCACAGCCTCTCTAAAATGGAGCTCAACGGCAAGCACACTTTTAGAATTAACTACCCCTCCACCCCTCTCTCCAAAAATGCCACTAAACGTTTCAAACACAACTTCTTGAGGGCGCACCCGGAAACACCCTTTGCCGACACCTACTTCTCATCGGGCAATGGAGCCCTGAATACTGATTTCATCTTCCACACCTCACGCAGAGCCCAATGGAGAAAAACTTTCCTATCTCTACTCACAGTCTCCATCACCAAGAGAACAGCCCATGGCTCAACTCTCACCATCACACCTTCCCACCTCTTCCCTGGCAGGTCTACCATTACAATCTATAATACCGGGATTGTCCTGATCCAAGCCACGGACAAGAACCTGGAACTACTAGACAACCTGTTCCCCAAGTTCAAAGAGCACCTCTCCAAGCTGCGGACCCGAACCCAGAAGTCCGCCAGCGCTATCCCCCCCGACCTCGCAGCCACCACCTACTACACCTCTACCCCCAGCACCCCAGTAAATGGCCCACCTGCTGTTAACGCACGCCACTCCCCAAGGACAGTCACGGATATCCCCGCCGCACATACTAGTAGCCCCTCCAACACAACACTTCTTATCCCCACCCACACCCCCTCCATCCATCTCCCCTCGGACAGATCATCCCCCACCCACAACACTCCACCATTTGAACAAGCCATCGCCCAAAGTTTATCCACCCCCTCTCATCCCCCCCTCGACAGACACCTTTCCCTCCCCATCTCTCTCTCCACTCCCACCCACGTATCTCTCACACCCGACACAACAACTCCCACCCACAACACGCCTACATCTGCACACATCACGCGGAGTTTATCCACCCAACAACCCCATCCCCCCCACGGCAGACTCCTCTCCCTTCCCCGCTCCCTCCCCACTCCCACTCATAACGTCATCCCCCTCCCAACACAAGATACAGAACATACCTCCTCCCTTACCCTAGCACCCCCCTCTCTCCCACCTCCTATTCTTAGCCCTCACTACCCTCCTGTCTCCCCCACTGTCTTCAACCTTCACTCACTCTTCTACTCACCTGTATCGTCTCCCACTGAAGTCACTATCTATGCTTCCCACCCACCGCCTGCCTCACCTTCACCACTCACACCCCTCGCCCACAAACACGTCCACACCTTGAATACCATCCCACCCATTAGCACCGCGGAACACCTCAACAACCCTCCTGACTTGACCTTATCCACACTCCAACAAGTCAAGGAAGAAATTTTACAAATCAAAAAGGACATCCACGCAATCAAAGACCTTCTCTCCTCACAGCCCAGTCTACCTCCCACCATCCCATTACCCTACAAACGACGCACCCTTCCTACATACACTCGCCCCCGACGACTCCAGCAATGGTCCACTATCCCCGTTCGCAATAACTCCCACCGCCCCCGTCGTGTTCTCAGCCCCTTGTCGGACCTCGACCTTTGCTCTCTCCTACACTCTTATGGCCCAGGTCCGGTAAAAGGTCTTTCCAATTCCCACATCCCCATACCCACAATTCCCACAAACGCTCTGAGGCTCCCAACACTCAACAACAGAGGCTCCGTCCCTAACAACCTCAGGAAAGTTCCCATCACACTAGAAAGCTCGTCCACCCTTCTCTGTCCCAAACTCAAATGCATCCTACTAAACTGCAGATCGGCCCAGAGACATTCCTCCGACATCGCGGATCTTGTCTCAAATAGGGAGCTAGACCTAGCCTTTCTAACGGAAACATGGCTCACTGAAGCCTCCACCCCGATTATGGACATACTAGTCCCCCCCAATTATCACATCATTAGGTTGGACAGGTCTCCTGGCAAGACGGGCGGGGGAATCGCATGCATTGTTAAGAGCAACATCTCCGTTACTCAAGTCACCTCCCCCTCCCTTTCCTCCTGTGAACTCCTCTGCCTTGACATCATCAGTGAGGGCAAACAAGTATGTACTTTACATCTCATTTATCACCCGCCTGGTGACAATCTCGTATTCACCCAACAAGTCATGGACCTGATCACTTCCAACGCCGGTCGGCAGACCACTCAAGTCTACCTGGGTGACTTCAATCTCCACTGGAACGATCAGAAAGACACTGCAGTGAATAGTCTAAAAACTTTCCTCAACGCGCTTGACCTCACCCAATTATGCGATAAACCAACACACGACAAAGGCGCGATACTCGATCTCATCATTGCCAAAGAGAACGCTATTCTATTGGAAGCGATTCTACCCTGCGACTGGTCAGATCACCACATTATCACCTTCTTTATCAACGAAAAAGTTAAACCTAACTCTACTCAACCAATCAAATCCAAAACATTGAAAAGGGATCTGAAGAATCTTAACCCCTCCACCCTACCTCCCCACATCGGCAACCTCCTCCTTCCCCCTTCAGGTGCCTCAGATGTTCAATCACTGACTGACCACTACCTTGACTCGATGAATACAATAGTCAATGAAGTCGCCCCTCTGCAACTGAAGAGAGTCTCCACCAAAACCTCTAACCCATGGTATGATGACAGTCTCAATGACGAAAGGCGTAATATGCGAATGGCAGAGCGCACCTGGAGATCGGTCCCTTCAGCACTGCATCTCAAAAAGCTCAAGAACAAGAGAAATGCCTACTTTAGGAAAATAAAGCGCACAAAGTCGGACTTCTTCAGCCGCCAGTTGGACCAAGCGAAGAATAGGCCAAGAAAACTGTTCGAGTTAATCAAGACCCAAACAAAGGCACAACCCACACAAGCAAATAGCACAACAAACGACACTCCACACTGTGAAGCCTTCTCTGCTTTCTTTAAACATAAGACTGACAACATAAGAAATGGCCTCATAATGGATGTAAATAGATACTCCAACTACACCAGAATGGCTGACACTCAACCTAAAAACAAGGCATCTTGGCAGTACTTCGATACCTACTCGGAAGAAGCTATACACAAACTGCTCTGCACTTTGAAGCCCTCTAATCACCTCACAGACCCTCTACCTGCTAATGCGGTAAAAGACTTTATCCCCTTGCTCCTCCCTCTCTGGACCAAGATCATTAACAGCTCGTTGCGACAAGGACACATTCCAGACTCCCTTAAGGTGGGGCAAGTCACGCCTATACTCAAAAAACCTACAGCTGATCCGTCTGACCTAAACAATTATCGACCCATCACCAATATCCCCACCCTGGCCAAACTGTTGGAGAAATGTGTCCAACTCCAACTAACAAAACACATTGATAAATTTGACCTCCTCAACCCTCATCAATCAGGTTTCAGAGCGAAACATAGCACGGAAACAGCTATGACACACATAATTGATGACGCCCTCCAAATTCTGGATCGTAATGAGTCCTGCCTCCTCATCCTTCTTGATCTCTCGTCAGCATTTGACACGGTCAAACATGAGAACTTGTTGGAGCTGCTAAGTACTAGGATGGGGCTATCGGGAACTGTTCTCAAATGGTTTTCGTCTTTCCTTCACAACCGGTCTCAGAGGTTCAAGATCGACAATGTACTATCTACACCGGTGCCTGCAGATCTTGGGGTTCCACAAGGATCCACCCTCTCTCCTACACTGTTCAACCTCGTTATGGAACCCCTCGCCACCTTGCTTCAAGCATCCAATGTTCAATTCCATATGTACGCTGATGACACGCAACTCTACCTAAAGTTACAGTCCCCGGAAGATATCAAACAGCTGAATTCCACGCTTATTAACGCCCAATCCTGGCTGGCCGATAATCACCTCAAACTAAATGCTCTAAAAACTGAGTTCCTACTCATCTCACCTCCGGCGAAAATCTCCACCACCCAAACCTGGCTCAACAACCTAACAGCACTCAATGTCCAACCTACCATCGTGGACTCGGCGAAATCCCTAGGCATCACACTCGACGCCAAGCTCGACATGCAGCAGCACGTCAGCAAAGCCACAAAAGCAGCTAATTTCCAAATTAACACGCTGAGGAAAATTAAACCCTTCCTCCCTGCCAAAGACTTCCAAACTGCTGTACAAGCTCTAGTCATCCCTCGAATAGACTACGGAATTGCGACCCTCAGCGGTCTCCCGCTATCCACAACAGCACCCTTAAGAGCCTCCCTGAACGCTGCCGCGAGACTCATTACTGGCTCAAGAAAGCACTCGCACATATCCCCAGACCTAAAGTCTCTAAAATGGCTGCCTTTTGAAGCCAGAATACACCTAAAAATTGCAACTATGACACACGCGGCCGTGCACCACAAGGCACCCTACTACCTCGCTCAAAAGCTGTCTATATCAGGAGGGTCGAGATCCAATAGGAGTACTAAAAATCTACTCCTGAAACCTCGTAGATTTCGGAAAGCGAAAACTTACAAACGCTCCTTCTCAGGAATGGCACCCAGGATCTGGAATGCGCTCCCTCCTGAAACAAGGCTAATCACCTCCACTGCACTCTTCAAGAAAGAGGTGAAAACAATGCTTCTGGCCAATATTTCCTGATCGCTACAGATGTTGGGTCAGAGACTCTGCATTGCTTGTATCGCTGCTCTGCCTATCCTCGACTTGTTGGGGGCACTATTACGCTACTCTATTACTACCGACCAAGATATGATACACGTTGGTTTACTGATCCACCTGTACGCCATGGTAGTGGGATCAATGACCTGTGCTGCTATATAATACGCCCTTACCTGATCATATATGGAGTGGTTTTATGTTTGTTTTTTCATCCATGTTATTACCATGTTACTTACCATGTTATTACCATGTTATTACCATGTTATTACCATGTTATTACCATGTTACCATGTTACCTACCTGATCATATATGGATTGGTTTTATGTTTGTTTTTATCACCCATGTTATTACCTTGTCACTGATTATTATACTGTTCCCATTATCTCTGTTTACTCTGTTGCCCCTTCCCTGTCTTTGTGAAGCGCTCTGATATCTGTAAGGATCTTGTTCGCGCTATATAAAACTTTGAATAAATAAATAAATAAATAAATAAATAGATGAGGTCGTGACTTTTTCGGCGGAATGTCCTGTAGACGCACACGGAAACGAAGTGCGTATCCATTCCTCAATATATTCAGCACCCAACGATCTTTTGTAATGCTGAACCACTCTGCTAGATGTGGAGATATGCTTCCTCCCACTGGAGTGGGCAACTGTGGCAGAGGAAGACACTGTTCATGATTTGCCACCTCTCGTCGTGGCAGAGGACTGCTGTTGACCACCTCTACCTCGGTTAGACTTCCCTCCTCGAAACTGAGGTTTGTTCTGGGTCTTGCCTTGGCACCACTGAGGGGTTTGAACCCTCTGCTGAGGCCCCTTGCGTTGGTTAGATTTGTAGCGGCGCTTGAATTCTCTCTCCTTCTCTAGACCAACCACTTTGACAGTGTCTAACTCAGTTTTCATCCTGGTCATCTCTTCTTCTGCGTGAGCACCGAAGAGAGGAGCCAGAGAAAGGGAGGTTGAGAATCCTCTGCTGGGCATCAGGTTTCAGGCCGGTGAGTCGTAACCAGGCTGACCTCCTGTCGCATACTCCATGCGCGTAGGAATGCGCGGAGAGCACCGCACCATCCGCCGCACTAATCACCTGATTAGCCACCAGGGAACCCTCCGTGACAATCTAATCAAAATCCTTTTGATCCTCTTTGGGGAGCTTGGTTTTAAAACGTTCCAAAGAGTCCCAGAGCGCTCTGTCATAACGGCCAAGCAACGCAGCAGCGCTGGAAACCTTGAGGAAGCAGCAGATGTACAGGCTCTACGACCCCAGGAGTCTTGGGATCTGCTCTCTTTGTCAGGCGGCACAGAAGAGGAAGCCAACACCGCATGAGTCTTTTTGGCAGCCACCACAATCACAGTGTGTGTGTGTGTGTGTGTGTGTGTGTGTGTGTGTATATATAGTTATATATGTGGGGCACATATTTTAGTGTTTCCGGGGTCCCGCGCATTGGCGGGAATATTATAATGCTTATGACCATTGATGAGGATCCCCTGGAAGAGAATAATCACTATCTCCTAAACATTTGAGGTGGGGGGCAGGGGCCTCAGCATCAAAAAGTTTGAAAACCACTGCCTTAGGGTGACTACACTTGGTGTGCTCACACCACATGGGAGAGTGGCCCTAATCGCAGAGTAACTGCAATCTGCAAGTTGGAGGGCACTGAAGAGTGGGCTTCACCTTCCCTCCCCCCATCCGAGGGATCGGGTTGGCAGAGGTAGGAACACCTTCTGTGCTGTGCAATTGTTCCCACCTATCTTCCTGCCAAAAAAGAGAGGAGACGGGAAGGGGCCCTGCTCCTGATAGCGGTGGTGATAGATGGTGGTAACGTTACAAAGGCGGCAAGCCTTAGAAGTTCCCCTGCCACAGATGGCTTCCTGACCTGGGGGAGGTGCTACCACCTTCGCCCAGGAAAGGCTTTGTTTCTCGGCTCAGGGAGCGTAGGGTCCCACCACAGAGGTCCAGAAACATGTTACAGGCTGGTGTGTACCAGGCAGGTATCCAACCAGACGCTGGTAGTTTTTCAGGGGGCATATTTAAGATTGCACCTGCACACCCCCCGTGCACTTTTCATGAAGTACCACACTGCCATCAGTGTGGGGTTAATGTACTGAGAAGTTTGATAGCAAACTTTCCAATTTACAGTAAAGCCATTATGGTGCTGTGGAGTTCGTAATAAAACTCCCAGCACCATATACTCATGTACCTCTACCCTCACCACTGGTATAGTGCAACCAGCTAGAGGGGTGGCTGACCTATGCCAGGGCAGTGAGTTGTAGGCATGGCACACAAGGATGTGTGCAATGTCAACTTCCCTTTGTTCACCAATACACGCAGTCTACAATGGCCGTGTGTATGTGCGTACGGTATAGGGCAGCTACGGGTTGCACAAAAAGTGCTGCAGCCCTTAGAGTCCTTCCCTGGCCAGAGTGCCCTTGGTACCAATGGTACCTTTACAAGGGACTGACTTGTGGCCAGAGTTGCCAATTGGGGGTATAAGGTACAGTTTTGGTAAAGAACACAGGCCCTGGGAACCTGATCGACAGGGATCCCGGGAACATCAAATCATTTGCATGGTTGCCCCCACTTTTTGCTGAACTGTACTTTGAGTGAGTATTCCTTGTGCTCCTGCCAAACAGGTACCCAGGGCTTATGTTCTTTTCCTAAACTACACTGAAGACAAAATCCAATTGGCACTCTTTGGCCACAGAGCAGTCCCTTGTAAATGGTACAAGAGCACTGTGGCCAGGGAGAGCTCCTAAGGACTGCAGCACTTATTGTGCCACCCCTAGAGGTCCTGTACATTACCCTCACACACTGCCCTTGCAGGCTGCATTTTTGGTGCAGAACAAAGTGAAGAGTTGACATGGCACAAGTGTGTGCCACGCCTATAACCCACTGCCCTGGCATAGATGAGAAAACAACCCCAAAGACCGAGTACTAACCTGGTAACCGATAACTTCATTTCTCTCCATAGGAATACATTGACCGTTTTTCTCTGAAATTTTTTCTAGGTGTGGAGTTCATTTGTATGGAAACCTGCAAAACTGATTTTACTTGCCTTTTCTCTAGGAAATGTCCCAGTGTGATATCTAGGCATATCCCACTAAGTAGAAAAAGTAACTTAAAAAGTAATCTGAAATCGTACTAAAAAGTAATCTGAACAGTAATTGACATTTGGACTTAACTGTATTTCAATCTAACTGCATTCAATTGTAAACACCAAAGCATTTATTTCTCTTAACTATACCAGGCTTGACTTGGTTCAAGAAATTTAAAAATACTTATTTTTATACAACAAAATTGGTCTGAATTTAGTCTTTGAGTGTGTGACATCATTTGCTGCCCGAGTGTGTACAACAAATGCTTAACACTACCCTCTGATAAAGCCTTACTGCTCGCCCACACTACCACAAATCGAGAGCAAGATGCCATCTACTTTTACCTCTGCCTACCTTTGGGGTTCCACTGAACTGTGCACAATATGGCTCATTTTTGGTATAGTATATACAGAGCCAGCTTCCTACAGTCAATCTAAATGACTTGGGCATGCTTCCCAGCACATAAATCTCTAACTTTTGAAGTAGCCGAATAGGAGAATAAATGCCAGGAGGCAAAATTACGCTAACTTCAGAACATATACCACCCATTGAGACAGCACATAAATGCTGTAAAAAGGCAGATCAACTAACATAGTTTTCACATTCAAGCTGAAATACAGATAGCATTGCTAAAAGGAACAAAAATGTTCAAACCTACCTTGGGGGAGGATTGAAGAATCCAGGCGGTGGACCAGTTATCCTCAATGAATCTGCATCTCCATAAGGAGGTGGTGGCGGTGGCATTGAGGTGGAGGGTAGAGCTGATGGAACTGGAGAGGATGACAGCTCAGTTAGACCAACAGCTGACAAAGTCGGTGGTAGAGGTGGGGGAGGAAATGGAACAGAGCCTGGCGGGAGAGGCAATCCAGGAGTGGGAAGTAATGGTACTCTGCCAGCTTCCATCGACTGAGAACTCACAGGTGGAGTCACTGAAGCCAGACTGCTTGCTTGGGTAGAAGCTACAGCTGGTGGAGGTGGAGGTGCAGGTGTAGGCTCAGGCGGCGGTAAAGTGATCGCAACTGGAGGAACAGGGGGTGGAGGCGCAGGTGCTACTGGTGGCAGTGGTGGAGGCATTGGTGGAAAAGTTGGAGGCATTATAGGTGCAGGAGGCATGTAGGCAGGAAAAGGAGGCATAATAGCCATGTATGGATTACTCATGTATGGGTGCTGCATAGTCCGCAGTGAGGTTGCTTTCTCCTGTAGATGGGACTGAGTAACTTTCATCTGCTCATGCCAGGTTTTCCACTGCTTCTCATACTCTTGAAGTTGGTCCTTGTGTGGATAGGTCCGAAGGAGCTCCTGCCATTGAGCAAACTGGGTTTCCCACTCCCGAAAGAGAGTCAGGAACTGCCCCTGCTGCATTTCCAGATGTCGAAGTTGTATGTCGATAGACATAGTCTATAAAAAAAAAAGGCATAATTTTACATGAAAGTCAGAAACCACCCCACTGTAAAAAGAGAAAAGTCATTATTTGAAAATACTATGGACGGGGTCACCAGAAAAAGTGTATATATATAGGACGCATTTTTTAAAGGCTCATTTAACAATTTAATTAAATGTAACTACAAGAAAGCAATCAAACTTAATTTGATATACAGATTTAGACAATGGCATATTCCAAAAAATATCAAAATCAAAGAAGGACTAGCTAGGTTTAGAGGAGAAAAGTGACTCAATGAAGTACGTATGTCGGCAAACCAGTTGGTTTGTTCAAGAAGCCCTCACCCACCAACCTAGTTGGTGGCATGCTTCATCATCGGGCCCACCACAGTGACACCGAATGTGTCCCGGGTGTGCTTCAACGCCAGTTTACTGCGGAGCTGGTATATTCGCTGAGTGTGCAGTGTAGTGAGTGAGAAGGTGAAAGTTAAAAACCATACAGTGGGTCCCAGTACCCGAGGGTGATGAAATACTTTAATTTGCTGGGCCCCTGTTGGTTATTTAAAAGGCAGACGGACGTGTTGGAATATGGATTATGACCTCCAGCGTCCTGTGTGGTCTACATATTTCAGCCTGGCCTTTTTTTATTTGAAACAGGCTTTCCTCAGGACCAAGTGAGTATGTGAATAAAGTGCAATTTAAATAAATAAACTAAATTATAGTGGTTGTGTTGTTTTTGGCTATGTGTAGCACTCTCTAAGGTGCTATATGGGTGAGAGGGGGATTCCCTCTCGCTTTGACAGGCTATTTGCTGTACAAAGCTTCCTTGGGTCACCTGGCAAAGAAAGAGACCGGGATTGCCGGTCTGGTTCCTCCTTGGACCTATCGTCCTTCTGCGGTGCCCGAAATGCGAGGATCAAAACAATCACATGCTTTGAATATCCCACAAAATGTTAAATGTGAGAAAGTGCCATCTTCCTTGCCTTGGTTTGGCCCCGCTCTTTTTTTTTTTTTTAACTGCTGATGTGCTTGGACTGAGTGTGCCCTGGGTCCCTGCCAATCAGGTACCTAGGGCCTGTGTTCCTTCCCTAAAAAGAAAAGCTATGCTGAAACAAAATACCCAATTGGCATCTCTGGCCACCTGTCAGCCCCTAGTAAATGGTACCCTAGGTACCCAAGGCATGGTGACCAGAGAAGACCCCAGAGGGCTGCAGCATGTATTGTGCCACCCTCAGGGGTTTTCCTTATTCTGTTACCTCTCCCTTCGCTCCACAGCTTCTCGCTTAATCAGTGCCCTCAATTTATCTTTTAATCTTGCCACTGATGCAGAGAAAAGCCTTACGTCCGTGTCAATTTTTATTGGCTTAATCCTGTCAAGAAACGGGTTATTCTCCACATTTCTGTTAGCCTGTACCTTTATTTGGTTGCATTTCTCAACTCCTGTACCTACTGTAAACCGCCCCCACCATGCACAGTACGCTGGCAGTTTGTGCTAAATAAGCAGAGCCACTGTAATGAAGCGGCAGGGAAGGTCCAAATTACGCGGCAGGGAAGGTCCAAATTACGCGGCAGGGAAGGTCCAAATTACGCGGCAGGGAAGGTCCAAATTACGCGGCAGGGAAGGTCCAAATTACGCGGCAGGGAAGGTCCAAATTACGCGGCAGGGAAGACTATTGTGGCTACAAAAATGAGTATTATATAGCATAATGCAGCACACTTTCGTTGTTAGTATAACTTCATTTTAACATCTGTACACGTTAACACTGTATAAATGTTTTGCCTCATTACTTTCAGATTAAGATCCAAACGCACAAGTTACTACTTGTGTAACGATATATCTGTAAGAGACATTAGTTAGTAATAGATTCCTTACCTTAGAATATCCCCAGGCGCCAGACTGGATCAGGAATTTTTTGCGTAGCAGTACCCTTGCGTGTCGGTAGGCGTAGTCTGCGGCTCCGCGTCAGTCGTCGGCGGTACCGTGATGACGGAGTACTTAGACGCCGCCTCTGCCTGCTGACGTCAGTTCTTAGACAGCTTTTCCGCGCCAGAAGCGCTGAGCCATGTTAAAAACCAACACTGGTGCCATTGAAACTAGGGCCCTGAGAGGGGGTAACCCTAACCCTAGATATCGGTTCGCAGAACGGGGAGGATGGGTGAGTCGGTAAGGAATCTATCACTAACTAATGTCTCTTACAGATATATCGTTACACAAGTAGTAAATTGTGCATCTGAAAGACACGTTAGTGACAGATTCCTTACCTTAGAATAGATACCCCAGCAATACCAACCCCGGTGGTGGGTCTGCGAAACAATAATCACACCAGAAAGTCCTGAAGAACAGAACGGCCAAAGAAGCCATCCCTCCGGACTTGACTGTCCAGGCAATAGTGTCTTCCAAACGTGTGCAGCGAGGCCCACGTAGCTGTCTGGCAAATTTCCTGCAAGGGCATTCACCGGCCCAGGGCAGTTGTAGTCGCCCTGGCTCAGGTGGAATGAGCCCACAATCCAACAGGGGGGCTCCTTTTTAGCCAAGAAGTAACATGCCTGGATACACAAGATGATCCACCGCGAGATGGTCCTCTTGTGCACCGCTTTCCCCTTCTTAGCGCCCACGTAACCAACAAAGAGTTGGTCATCCACCCGGAACTGGCGTGTGCGATCCAGATAGAATGAAAGCGCACGTTTTGGGTCAGAAGGTGGAGCCGCTCTACCTCTTTAGAGGGATGCGGTGGCGGAAAGAAGGTGGGCAAGGTGATACTGCCCAATGTGGAAGGCTGTGACAACCTTGGGCAGGAAAGATGGCTTAGTACGCAACACAACCTTGTCCGGATGGACAGAAAGGAAAGGAGGAGTACATGAAAGAACCTGGAGCTCACTCACTCTACTGGCAGAGGTGATGGCAACCAGGAAAGCAGTCTTCAAAGTGAGAAGACTGAGAGGACAGTTGTGGAGAGGCTCAAAGGGAGCACACATTAGGGAGCACACATCAGAAATGTAAGAACAAGGTTCAAGTCCCACTGAGGCATCACAAACGGAACAGGAGGGAACGTGTGCGTGATGCCCTTCAGAAATCGATTTACAATAGGGGACTTGAACAAAGAAGGGTGATCAGGCAGCCTTAGAAAGGGTGAAAGGGCAGAAAGGTAGCCCTTGATAGTGCCCAGAGCAGAGCCCTGCTGGCAAGAGAAAGAAGGAAGAGAGGAACCTCAGAGAGAGGGGCAGCAAGAGGATCCACAGCCTTTGCTGTGCACCATGCCACAAATCTGTTCCACCTGCAGGCGTATACCGACTTTGTGGAGGGACGCCTGGCTGCCAGAATGATATTACAGACTTCAGGAGGAAAGTCAAATGGCCTCAACTGTCGCCGCTCAATCTCCAAGCATGGAGGTGGAGACTGGACAGGTTTGGGTGCAGGACCGTCCCCTGCTGCTGCGACAGAAGGTCCTCCCGAAGAGGCAGACGAACCAGGGGATCGACTGACATACTGAGTAGCTCTGGATACCAGTACCTTCGTGCCCAGTCGGGAGCCACAAGGATGACTTGGGCCCAGTCGCGCTTGATCTTCTTCAGCACTCTGGGCAGAAGTGGTATAGGCAGAAAGGCGTACAACAGACCGCAACTCCACTCGCGACAAAGAGCGTCTCCGAGCGAGTGCCGCCTTGGAAATTCCCACGCGCAGAACAGATGACATTGCGCGTTCTCTTCGGTGGCGAATAGACATAACCAAGGCTCTCCCCACTGCTGAAAGAGGCCTTGCACCACGTCAGAGTTCAGACGCCATTCGTGATCCATCATGCACCGACGGCTGAGCTCGTCCGCCCTGGCGTTCAAAGAACCTGCCAGGTGTTGAGCCACCAGGGGCACCCCCTGGTGTTCCAGCCACTGCCAGAGGCGCAGAGCCTCCTGGCAATGGGTCCACGACCCCACCCCGCCCTGTTTGTTGCAGTACCACATGGCGGTGGTGTCCGTGAACACCTGCACTACACTTCCCCGGACAGAGGGGAGAAATGCCTTCAGTGCTAGACGAATTTCCCGCAACTCCAAAAAGGTTGATATGGAGCCGGGCCTCCGCCGGAGACCAGAGGCCTCTGCTCTCCGCCTCTCCCATGTGGCCTCCCCAGCCCTGGAGGGACGCATCCGTCACAACTATGTGCTCCGGTTGAAGGGAGAGGGATCTGCCTCGGACCTAATCGCGGTCCATGAGCCACCACTGCAGCTGTCTCGTAGTGCCCTCCGAGATCAGGATGTGGTCAAAAAGGTTGCCCTGATGCTGGGCCCACTGAAACTTCAGGTCCCACCGCAGAGCCCGCATCCGCGACTTGGCGTGAAGCACCAGAAGGATGCAGGATGCCATCAGCCCCAGAAGCCGCAGCGTCAAGCTGACCGAGACCCGGGATAAAGGCTGAAAGAGTGGAATCAGAGCCTGAATATCCCAGACCCGCTGTTCGGGAGCATAAACCCGAAACCGCGCCGAGTCGAGAACTGCTCGGATTAAGATGAGCTTCCTAGAGGGGCACAGGTGTGACTTCGGCACATTGAGGGAGAACCCCAGCTGGTGCAGGAGGTCTGCCGGTGGTGGACGACTGTCTGGGGCGAGCCCGCCTTCAACAACCAGTCGTCGAAGTAAGGGAAGACTGACATCCCTAACCTGCGCAGATGAGCAGCGACCACCGCCGTCACCTTTGTGAACACCCGTGGGGCGCTGGTAAGGCCGAAGGGGAGCACGGTAAACTGAAAGTGCTCGTGGCCAACTGTGAACCGCAGGTAGCACCGGTGGGCCGGCAGGACGGGGATGTGGAAAGAGGCGTCCTGCAAGTCCAACGCTACCATCCAGTCTCCTGGGTCCAGGGCAGCTAAGACCTGAGCCAGTGTCAGCATTTTTAACTTCTCCTTCCGGAGGAAGCTGTTGACGTTCCTTAGGTCCAAGATAGGGCGTAGGCCCCCTTTGCCCTTCTTGGGTACCAGAAAGTAGTGGGAGTAGCAACCACACCCTACTTCTGGCCCGGGAACGCGCTCGATGGCCCTCTTGGCCAAGAGGGCCGTAACTTCCTCCTGCAGAAGCCGCAAATGATCCCGATACACAGTGGTTCTGAGGTGGCATGGCTGGAGGGGGTCGCCTCGAAGGGGAGGGAGTAGCCCCTTCGGACGATTTGCAGCACCCACCTGTCAGACGTGACAGTGCGCCAGTGGAGGAGGTGAGGGCGAACCCTGCCCCCCACTGGATTCACATGGGCCTGAAAGCACGGACTAGGAGGGTTTTGAGGCGGATGCTGCGGGGGAAGGTGTGGATTGACCTCGCCACGAAAGGAGTGAAAGGCAGCAGATTGCTGACGCGGGGCAGAGAGGCCCAAGAACTTGGCCATGGCCCTGCCACCATCGTTGCAATCGCTCTGCCCAGAGATTCGGTGGTATCCAGTCCACACCGGATAGAATAACGTGCCGCATCTCGGCCTTCCACAAGGGCTTGGCAGATTTTAGCCCGTACCTCCAACAGGCATTCTGGCAAGAGGCATGCGGTGTTGTAAGACCGCAGTCCCAGACTCAGGGAGGAGAATACCTTTTAGCCGTATTGCTCATACCTCTTGGATTCCCTGTCAGGCGGGGCAGACGGGAATGCGGTCTGGGAATTGGAGGCCTGGATCATCAGGCTCTCAGGGGTGGGGTGGGTGGACAGGAAACAAGGGTCGCCCCGGGCTGGGCGGTGGCGTCTGGCCACGTTCCTATCTACAGGAGAACCTGTAGCGGGCCTGGACCAAGTGCCCAAAAGAACGTCGGTTAAGGCCTCATTAAACGGCAGCAGAGGCTCGGCCGTGCTTGACTGCGGTTTAAGGACCTCAGTGAGGAGGTTAGTCCTAACGGCCGCGACTGGGGGCTCTAGGCCCAAGGCCTTGGCCGCCCTCGTCAACACCACACTGTAGGTTGCCCCCTCCTCCGTAGCCACTGGAGGACGCGAGACAAAGCCAGTGTCTGGCGAGGTGTCCAGACCACTGGCATCCCCAAGTCCACCTGTCCAGTCCTCCTGGGACTGACATTCACGTGTCACAGGGTCCTCAGACCACTCCCAATACTCCTCATCACCCATCTCCTGGTACTCAGGGTTATCAAATGATGGGGCCAGTTCATGGAAAGTGGACTCTCCAAACTGCGTCGAAAGCGCCGCCCAGCGGTGCCGCTCCGGCACCGGGTCGAGGGAGGCACCGGGGACGGCGCCGCCCGAAGACGGCGCCAAGGTGACACCTGAGGGACCGGCGCCGGGGAGGTTGTCAAGTCCACCGTCGACGACCCGGATCCGGATCCAGTGGGGGCCTGCGGCACCGGGGCCAAAGTACCCGGCGGTGTCGGGGCCAAAGCCCCCGACCCGCTAGGGCCCCCAGACGGGTCCGGTAGACCCGAACGCGTCGCGGAGCCCGTCGGGGGAGTGAGGGACCTCATGGCCATGAGGTACTGCTCGCTCTCCTCCGGCGGGGGGTGTGAGGTGACCCGGTGAGGGTCGGTGACCGACATTAGTCGGTCGCAATCCTCACAGGGCTTAAAACCTGGCATCGTTCGGAGTCGAGACTTCGAAAAAGAATGATCAAAGGAGATCAAAGGTTTAGTCAAAAAACTACTACGATACCACTTTTTCCGGATCTGCGCTGCTGGCGCGAAAAAAAAAAAAGAATTGACGTCAGGCGGAGGCGGCGTCTAAGTACGCCGACGACGGACGCGGACGACGCCTACCGACACGCAAGTGTACTGCTACGCAAAAAAATTACGGATCCAGTCTGACGCTTGGGGATATTCTAAGGTAAGGAATCTATCACTAACGTGTCTCTTTCAGATACAGCAATAGCAATGTAAAAGAGACCAGTCACTACTTGTGAAGGGCTATTCACTGTGTGGCAGGACATGTTACCCCCTTTTTAGTAACATTTGATCTGTTTGAGATAGTATCAACATTTTGTTAAAATATGCTGTTTAGGCAGCATGTGTTGGATTACATGGCAAATTATGTGGAAAACGCCTCAGCTGTAGACTCTCGCAATTAGAGTGGCTCTGTATATAAAATCACACAGGACCTGTCACCTGTGGGGGACCATCTTTTATTTGCAACTATATAAATTGGCAAAAATTGCAGAAGCAAGCTCAATATAAAGCAGAAATTACCCAAATATAAATTTTTAGGTTTCACAATCACGTTTTATTCACAACTGGGTGATAATATACAATGTTCACCTCAGAATTTTAAGCAACCGCTGTAGTGTTTCATGTTTGTTGCACAGTTACATCAGTAGTAAAAACAAGCCCATACAAGATCCAAGGAAAAGTGACTCTTCCGCTTGTATGAATATTCGTCCTATGAAGACATAAGGAATATGCTACTTACCAGTATGCATCTGTTCTTGGCATAGAGGGCTGCAGAGTGGTACATTTATGAATAGATCGCCATCTGGTGTTGGGCTCGGATGATTGCACTTTGTTTTTCTTCTGGAGAAGTCTTTGTCGTCATAGGTGACTCCTCCTCTCGGTGTTAGTGCGCATGGGCATCGGCTCCATCCTTAGATTGTTTTTTTCCGCCATCGGGTTCGGATGAGGATCGAAGCGCTCCGGACCGACTTCAACAAAAAAGGTTATAACCGGCGCGTATTCCTTTCCAAATCGACGGTATCGTTATCGAACGCGACTTCACTCCATACCGACGCGGTTCGAAGGACGACGACTACGAGAAACTCGACGTAGTCCAGCCCGGGGTCCATGGAAAGGACTCCATTCAAAAAATGTCCAACGTGTGGTGCTAAGTTCCCACACAAGGACCTACACGAGGTGTGCAACCTCTGCTTGTCCCCTGAACACGAATCCAGGGACTGTGAGGCCTGTGCAGCGTTCTCGTCAAAATCGACGATTAGAAACCGTCGAGCCCGAAGACACGAGGTATCGAGAATGCAGTCACAAGCAATCCCGGAGCTGTTCGAGGACCAGCACCCAGAAGAGGAAGAAGAAGAGGCCGACGAGGCGGGGTCAGAAGCGGACGAGTCCGACGTCGAGGAAATCGACGTCCAACAAACCGTGAGTGACGACGTCCCTTTACCGAAAAACAGACCCCGCACGGTGTCGACCCCGCCCTCGAGCCCGGTCAGACAACCGAAAAAAGTTTCCAACGCCCCGCCTTCGAGCCCGGCAACGAAACAGAAACCGAAACACTCGGTCCCACATCATAGTGGTTCCGGTTCCGATAAACCGACCACATCGACACCGAAGCACCAGGTCAAGGAAAGCTCGAAGTCGAAGCAGTCCATGTCGACACCGAAGCACGCTTCGGCGCCGAAAACACCCCCGACACCGGGGACATCTTCGATACCGAAGAAGTCGGATCCGAACAAAACTTCGGCACCGAAAATACAAATGGACAGTTCAAAGAAAAAACACCTTTCGGAACCGAAAACTGCGGTACCGACACAGGAACACGGAACGGATCCTAAACAAAAGACTTTGTTTATTGACCCAAAGACTGGCAAGGTAGCCACAGAACTACCTAAAAAGAGGAAGAGGTGAAGATGGTGTGTGAGGTTTGGGAGAAGGGGGAGTTGTATTCGTCCCCATTGTTCTCTTCTTTGGATGAGCCTTGTCGTCCAAATGTTCATGTTTCCTCTTTTTAGGTAGTTCTGTGGCTACCTTGCCAGTCTTTGGGTCAATAAATTTTTGAATTTTGAATTTTAATGAATTTATTGAGCGCACTGTTACCGGGACGGTTTCCTGGCGCTAGACAGCGGAGAACCAGAGGGGTAGGGAACAAAACTATACTGCTGGAGGGCTGGGGAACAGAAAGGTTTTGAGATGTCTGCGGAATTCAACGTATGAGGAGGAAGCTCTGAGAGCAAAAGGGAGGGAGTTCCAGAAGGAGGGGGCTAAAACCGCAAATCTCGTCCCCCCAGACCTCTTCTTCTTAAAGCGTGGAACTGTCAGAAGTCTTTTGTTTAGGATCCGTTCCGTGTTCCTGTGTCGGTACCGCAGTTTTCGGTTCCGAAAGGTGTTTTTTCCTTGAACTGTCCATTTGTATTTTCGGTGCCGAAGTTTTGTTCGGATCCGACTTCTTCGGTATCGAAGATGTCCCCGGTGTCGGGGGTGTTTTCGGCGCCGAAGCGTGCTTCGGTGTCGACATGGACTGCTTCGACTTCGAGCTTTCCTTGACCTGGTGCTTCGGTGTCGATGTGGTCGGTTTATCGGAACCGGAACCACTATGATGTGGGACCGAGTGTTTCGGTTTCTGTTTCGTTGCCGGGCTCGAAGGCGGGGCGTTGGAAACTTTTTTCGGTTGTCTGACCGGGCTCGAGGGCGGGGTCGACACCGTGCGGGGTCTGTTTTTTCGGTAAAGGGACGTCGTCACTCACGGTTTGTTGGACGTCGATTTCCTCGACGTCGGACTCGTCCGCTTCTGACCCCGCCTCGTCGGCCTCTTCTTCTTCCTCTTCTGGGTGCTGGTCCTCGAACAGCTCCGGGATTGCTTGTGACTGCATTCTCGATACCTCGTGTCTTCGGGCTCGACGGTTTCTAATCGTCGATTTTGACGAGAACGCTGCACAGGCCTCACAGTCCCTGGATTCGTGTTCAGGGGACAAGCAGAGGTTGCACACCTCGTGTAGGTCCTTGTGTGGGAACTTAGCACCACACGTTGGACATTTTTTGAATGGAGTCCTTTCCATGGACCCCGGGCTGGACTACGTCGAGTTTCTCGTAGTTGTCGTCCTTCGAACCGCGTCGGTATGGAGTGAAGTCGCGTTCGATAACGATACCGTCGATTTGGAAAGGAATACGCGCCGGTTATAACCTTCTTTGTTGAAGTCGGTCCGGAGCGCTTCGATCCTCATCCGAACCCGATGGCGGAAAAAAACAATCTAAGGATGGAGCCGATGCCCATGCGCACTAACACCGAGAGGAGGAGTCACCTATGACGACAAAGACTTCTCCAGAAGAAAAACAAAGTGCAATCATCCGAGCCCAACACCAGATGGCGATCTATTCATAAATGTACCATCTGCAGCCCATATGCCTCGAACAGGTATGTTTTTCTTTCCCTACATGATTTGCCAAAGGGTGTTTTTCCTGTGCTACGGTCTTTGTGCCTTCTTTATGCATGTGCCCATTTTTCAAATATCCAAGTATCATCTATGGACCCTCAGAATGCTCAGCTTCTGAAATAAAGAAACTGATTGCCCAAGTTGCTGCACTGTAAAACCGTATCTTTCACCAGGCTCCCCAATACTCATATCAGCATCCTGCAACAGAATTACAGGACTTCCCGGAAGACAGCACGCACATTTGGGTGGGCAGTGGGGGGGGGGCTGTGGACATTAGGAGGAGAGAGTCAAGTGGTAGAGAACTTGGATTTTAAAGAAAAAAGTGAGTACTTTACAAATCTCAGTTACACACTTGCACATCATGTTAGGTGAGCTTACTCTGCTGTTTCCATTACTTACCAGTACTGTGCACAAGAGAACCCTGTACTGCTACTGCCAGTGTCGCATATGCTCCTTGTGTGGTAGAAGAATGTGGGAATGTAGCAGTGAAGGCACAATAATATAATCACACCACACCTGCCCAGGAGTGTAAAAAGAGATTAACTGCCCATTACTTCCTCTTGTGTATTCATAATTGTGGATACTGCTTCAGTGAACTAAACACCTCTGCTATGTGATTTGCGCTGCCTCATGAACGTTCATAAGCTCTGCCGAGAAGTGGTTATTCCCCTCCACACGTTTATCAGAGCATGATCACATGTGAGTATTTTTGAAACTGGACAGCTATGAGTTGGCCCTAGGACGGAGAACACCCTTTTGCCCTACAGGTTCATATTCCGACACAGTCTATGCCAGATACGCTTCAAGAAATTTAGTCAATTACCAGCCTGTACTCTGCCTTTCGGCACGATTTCTTTAAATTTGTCACATTCATACAGAGTAATAATTGGGTGCAGTGCACATTGACACATCTGCACAAATGCGGTACATCCAGCCAGTGCAACAGTTGAATTTAAGGGTGTATGACCATGCATTGCATAATTTGACTTGCATTTGAAGTTTATATTGCATAGTATGTTGCACTGATTGCAGTGCAGGTTCTCTCCGTGCAGACCCACCTCAGTGATATATGGAATAGGTGGGGCAAGAAGATATCTTCCCAGGACAAGTAGATTTCAGTAACATTTTGTCCATTGGCCAAGTAGATTTTTATTTTTTAATTTCCACACCCCTGAGTACCCAGGGCCATTCCTGGGCCCTGTAAGTGCAGTGATGCCATTTAAGAGTATATGGTGCTGGGAGGTTGTCATTACGAACTTCAAAGCACCATAATGGCTACACTGAAGACCGACAAGTTTGGTACCAAACTTCAGCCAGTGTGGGATTTAATGTAAGATGCACGAGAGGGCATCTTAGAGATGCCCTCCAAACCCAGAACCTACAATCCACATCTGGGCTGAGTGGCTGCCACACAGCAGACATGTTGCTGAACCCCTGAGTGGAGAGCCCCAAACCCCCCCCTCCCCCGCCCACTCTCCTGGGCCTGCAACAATGCACATCCTGGGCGAGGTGCTAGGTCTCCTCCCCCAGGATGGACAGGGGGAAGCTTCAAAAGCATACCGCCTCTGAGAGCTTCTCCAGACCATTTGTTGTACCCAGCAACTGGCCCGCCAGACTGGCGGGAAAAACTACATCAGGAAGGAGGGTGTGCCAACCTTTGCCAACTCCACCCCTCAGGTGGAGGCGGCGAGGTGAAGCACGACCCCGGGCTCCGGTCATCTTGTAGATGGGGAGCCCTGCCCAATCCCAGCAAGGCTCCTGCCCCCTCTTAGAGGAGAGGAGCAAGCTAGGGGGTGTCCTCACCCCAGGACAGGGACCCATTGGCCCGCCCTACCTGTAACGCCCCTAAATTTAGTATTTAGGGGCTCCCTGAACCATCCTTCCTCAGATTCCGATAACAAGAAGTAGATAGAAGATCAAGAAGACGACGACCAGCCTTGCAGCTGCTAACAGGACAACAACTGACTTGGCCCCAGCCCTACCGGCCTGTTGATCCTGAAACCTGCTCCTGCCTAAACCCGGCGACCCCCGCGGACAGCTTCCTTGGGACACCCAAGAGGACCGACCTGCCTGCCTTGACCCTCTTGAAGATTGGGACTCCCATCAGCAGAGGCTCTGCTGCACCAACCCACCTGGTGCCAGCCAGGAAGCTCCGGACCAGCCCACTCTGCACCAGCCGAGCCCAGGCCGGGCCCAACCGAACAAAGACCACGAGGACGTCCCCCCGGCAACTGGGACCCGAAGTCCAGTGCCCAAAGGCCCACCTCAACAAACCAGGCGACGCCTGCCGACTCAGAACCAGGGGCCACCCCAACCGCGACCAGCCGAGGGTAAGCTTTTCCGACACCCATGCACCCGGCGCCCTACAGCCCCCTGTGGGGTATCTACCTGTGCTCCAACATCCCAACATACCTCTTGAAGTGCTGGTCGCCCCTGGAGAGTCTCCGTCCCCGAGCCTGCAGCCTTTGTTCCCTTTTGAAGATCCTCATTGGATAACATAGAGCGCCCGACGGCTCAAAAGCACCCTGCACCCAGCCACAAGAGTGCCGCTGGCTGTGACCTTTTTGTCCTATCCTACTTCCCCCCCCCCCCCTTGCCCTGAGCAAGTGACCAGGAGCCCAGCTCCCAGAGCAGCGTGGCCTACTAGCCAGCAGCCACCAAACGAAGGC